>NC_045437.1:49990009-50012900 GCF_002776525.5 Piliocolobus tephrosceles
ATAATAATAATAATAATAATAATAATAATAATAATAATAATGCCCAACCTCCTGGGAATGCAGCCGAGTAAGTCTCCGCCTTATTTTACCCAGCCCCTACTCAAGATGGAGGCACTCTGGGTCAAACGCCTCTGATGTAGGACTGGGTATTATAAAGGTTATTTTTCTGTTGCTAAAAATTTAGGAATGTGGGCTCCTGTGTCAGTCTTGGTTTGAATCCCAACTTTGCCACTTAGTAATTGTGGGATCTTGGGTCAGTTAGTTGGCCTTTCTGTGCCACAGTTTTCTTATCTGCAAAGTAGGAATAGTAATATTTATATTGTAGGGTTGTTGGGAGGATTATACATGTGTTAATATGTGAAAAGTCTCTAGAACTTGTTAGGTTTTGAAGGGAACGCGAGGGTTAGAGAAAGACACACACACAAACACACACAGAAAGAGGGTGGCTCGACAGTAAATGCAAGCTTCACGTCCAGCATAAAACCTACAGAAGTAGGGGACCAGCCTAATGCCAGAGCCCACCACTGCTTACAGGCTGGGGGTACTTATAGGTATGGGTGGGAGGGGTCTGGGCAGTATGGCTTGCTGCCTGGCAGGATATTGATAAGATGTTCCTGTGATGAGGCAGTTCTGGCCCTTGTTCTGGCAGATGTCGTCGTGGTGTTCCTTAGAACTTTGCCCAGCAACATATGATAGGGATGTTTCTTTATTTGGGCCTTTGTCCACCTTGTGGTCAAGTGGTTAGACAGGATCTTTCTTACAGTCCCGAAACCCTGTGAAATGTTTCACTTTGACCAAGGTCTGCAAAATAGTGGGGAGCTTACACAATGGTGCAGTTTGGACTAACAGAACTGTTATCAGACGCATTTGAACCAGGGCAACTCCATCTTAAACAGGAACTGGGTAAAATAAGGCTGAGACCTATTGGGCTGTATTCCCAGACATTTAAGACATGCTAAGAGATGTCTATGGAGTAGCCATTCTTTGTTCTTTATTCCTTTACTTTCCTAATAAACTTGCTTTCACTCTATGGACTCGCCCTGAATTTTTTTTTTTTTTTTGAAACCAAGTTTTGCTCTTGTTGCCTGGGCTGGAGTGCAATGGCACGATCTTGGCTCACTGCAATCTCCACCTCCCTGGTTCAAGTGATTCTCCTGCCTCAGCCTCCCCACTAGCTGGGACTACAGGCATGCACCACCACGCCCAGATAATTTTGTATTTTTAGTAGAGACGGGGTTTCTCCATATTGGTCAGGCTGGTCTCGAACTCCCAACCTCAGGTCATCCACCTGCCTCGGCCTCCCAAAGTGCTGGGATTACAGGCATGAGCCACCACGCCCGGCCCTGAATTCTTTCTTTCATGAGATCCAAGAACCCTCTCTTGAGGTCTGGATCTGGACTCCTTTCCTGTAACACTATGTATAAAATGTCACTCAATAGATGTTAAATATTATTATTACTCTGGGAAATTTGGGGATGATTTGGAGATGAAAATGGGGTTTTGACCAGTATAAATTATAATTAACTTATAATACTCTAATTTGAATACACACAAAGAGCTTTAGTAGCATAAAAAATGAGGTATCACAGTCTGCCTACTGGAACTTTATTGTTGAAATCACCTTTGCAAAAATTATAACAGTGAGAAAATTACGGCGAAAGAGATCTGATCTAATCAAACCCTGTCTTGCCTTCAGCTTTCAAACTGCCCTTAATTATTCCTGGGCTTTGGCCAAGCTAACTTTGGGAGACATTTATAGTTTAAATGATAATGGCCCTTCCCCCAAACTCAATCACCTTTGTAAAGCTATTGAGAGACCATCAGGCTAGGAGAATGAGAGGAGCCTGAATTCTGCTAAGGTGTAGACATCAAGGAGTGCTAGCCAGTATTCCAGAGGTCACAACTTACCTAATTACACCTGCAGATAGCGTCACTCTTGTAGAACCTAAGATTGGCCTTTTGAGACGTCTTTTCAGGCTTTTTTCTGTATTTTTTTTTTTTTTTTTTGGCATGTCTGAAGACTGATGGGTCCAGGTGTGTCATAGCTCCACCTGGATCCAACTACCACTTCTGTGGCCCTACCCAGAAGGACTCAGCACACAGGAGGACCATTTGCCACACCCCTATGATTGTACCCCAACCAGTTGGCAGCAAGCACCTGTTGCCTAGCCACTCCCACTCTCTTCTCCCAGACTATTCTTGAAAATCCCTAGCCTCTGCATTTTTGGGGAGGTTGACTTGAGTAATAATAAAACTACAGTCTGCTGTTTAGCTTGCTCTATGTGTGTAAAACTTTTCACTATTGCAATTCCCCTGCCTTGATAGATTGGCTCTATCTGGGTAGCAGGCAAGAAGAACCCATTGGGTGGTTTCATTGTGGAAATATTTGGCAATTTGAGAGCAAGGCGCAGTTGGCAATATTACACATAAAAGGCACAAATACCAAGCTTTCCCAAATAAGGCATGATAACCAGAAAAGACTCGACCTAAAACTTGGATAAGAGTTTGGATGTGAGAGGAAGGCTTTGAAGGAAGACTCATCCTGTGAGAACACAGCAGAAGGTATGACCTTTAAAGGCTAAAGATGCGTACACTTTTGTTTGAGGCAAATAAGAGTAAGAAAGATACTGCTGATAAATAGTCAAAGTCAAACTCTGTAAAATATGTGAAGAGATTTATTCTGAGCCAAACTAGTGACCAATGGCCCATGACACAGTCCCAGGAGACCTTGAGAACATGTGCCCAAGGTGACTGGGCTACAGCTTGGTTTTATACATTTCAGGAAGACATAAGACATCAATCAATACATATAAGATGTACATTGGGGCTGGATGTGGTGGTTCACGCCTATAATCCCAATACTTTGGAACACTTTGGGAGGCTGAGGCATGTAGATCACCTGAGGTCAGGAGTTTGAGACCAGCCTGGCCAGCATGGTGAAACCCTGTCTCTACTAAAAATACAAAAATTAGCTGGGTGTGTGGTGGCGGGCACCTGTAATCCCAGCTACTTGGGAGACTGAGACAGGGAGAATTGCTTGAACTCAGGAGACAGAGGTTGCAGTGAGCTGAGATTGCACCACTGCTTTCCAGCCTGGGCAGCAGAGCAAGACTCCATCTCAAAAAAAAAAAAAAAAAAAAAAGATGTACATTGGTTGGGTCTGGACAACTGGAAGCAAGGGGGGTGTGGGGTTTCCAGGTCACAGGTAGATTCAAAGATTTTCTGATTGGCAATTAGTTGAAAGAGTTATTATCTAAAGGCCTGGAATCAATAGAAAGGAATGTCTGGGTTACCATAAGTGGTTGTGAAGACCAAGGTTTTATCATGCAGATGAAGCTTCCAGGTAGCAGGCTTCAGAGAGAATAGCTTGTAAATGTTTCTTATTAGACATAAAGAGTCATCGGGAGTAGTGACTCACACTTGTAATCCCAGCACTTTGGGAGGCTGAGGCAGGTGGATTAGCCGAGGTCAGGAGTTCGAGACCATCCTGGCCAACATAGCGAAACCCCGTCTCTACTAAAAGTACAAAAATAAGCTGGGCATAGTGATGCACATCTGTAGTCCCAGGTACTAGGGAGGCTGAGACAGGAGAATCGCTTGAACCTGGGAGGCAGCGGTTGCAGTGAGTCGAGATCGTACCATTGCACTCCAGCCTGGGCAACAGAGCAAGACTTCGTCTCAAAAAAAAAAGGAGACATAAAGAATCTGTTCTGCCAGTGTTAAGGTCTCTGTGTTGATGTTAAAGCTGGTCAGCTGTGCCTGAATTCCAACAGGGAGAAGGGTATAATGAGGCAGGTCTGGCTCCCCCATCTCATCATGGCCTAGCTTTTTAGGTTAACTTCGGAATGCCCTGGGCCAAGAGGAGGGGTCCATTCGGTTGGTTGGGGGGCCTTTGAATTTTATTTTTGGTTTATGTTACAGTACTCCATCAGCTATATTGGGATTTTAAACGCAGGATGTTTAATAGTATTATGTCTATTTATTGAATTTTTATAAAAACATCCATGTCTTTTGCCTGTGTCTGATAATAATTGACTCAGAGTGGGGTGGGCCAGATAAGGCCCAGAAAAGAATGATAATCTTGCTTCACTTTCTCGAAGTGACTTTTCTTTTTCTTTTTTTTGAGACAAGGTCTTACTCTGTCACCCAGGCTTGAGTGCAGTGGCAGGATCATGGTTCATTGAAGCCTTAACCTGCTAGGCTTAAGCAATCCTCCCATGTCAGCCACCTGAGTAGCTGGAACTACAGGTGTGTGCCACCACGCCTGGCTTTCTTTTGTAGAAATGAGGTCTTATTATGTTGCCCAGGCTGGTCTCTAACTCCTAAGCTCAAGTAATCCTCTTGCCTCAGCCTCCCAAAATGTTAGGATCACAGTTGTGAACCACTATGCCCACCAAAGTGACTTTTCTGTAGCAGTTTTTGGGTAGCAGTTTCTTCGTAAAATTGCTGTTTTCTAATTAGGATGGCAGCAGTAATAACTATTTTTCCAGAGCTAGTTTAGTTCCTTTGGAGCTCAATGAACTAGGTGAAATGACATGTGTGAATTGAGATGAGCTTTTATCTTAAATGGAACTTGAATACAGTTGATATTTTGATTTGGTTAGAATCACATTTTTCCATTTTTCTTTCTTCCTTTTTCTTTTCTTTTCTTTTTTTTTGAGACAGGGTCTCATTCTGTTGCCCAGGCTAGAGTGCAGTTGTGTGATTTTGGCTCACTGCAACCTCTGCCTCCTGGGCTCAAGCAATCTTTATACCCCAGCCTCCTGAGTAGCTGGGACTATAGGTGCATACCACCATGCCTGGCTAATTTTTGTATTTTTTTTGTAAAGATGGAGTCGTGCAATGTTGCCCAGGCTGGTCTTGAACTCCTAGGCTCAAGCAATCCTCCTGCCTTGGCCTCCTAAAGTCCTGGGATTATAGGCATGAGCCATCGGGCCTGGTACATTTTTCTTTTTTTAAACTTTTTTTTTTGAGATGGAGTTTTGCTCTTGTTGCCCAGGCTAGTGGGCAATGGCACAATCTCGGCTCACCACAACCTCCGCCTCCCAGGTTCAAGCGATTCTCCTGCCTCAGCCTTCCCAAGTAGTGGGATTACAGGCATGCGCCACCAAGCCTGGCTAATTTTGCATTTTTAGTAGAGACAGGGTTTCTCCATGTGGGTCAGGCTGGTCTTGAACTCCTGACCTCAGGTGATCTGCCTGCCTCGGCCTCCCAAAGTGCTGGAATTACAGGCGTGAGCCACCGCGCCTGGCCGGGCCTGGTACATTTTTCTTTTAGGCCAAATGTAAGTACATTTCTTACAATTGTTTTTGTGGTAGAAGGAAAAGTGCCTCTCTTTTCTTTCTTCCTGTTCAACTCTGAACCCATTCCAAGCTGGCTTCTATACTCCTCACTCCCCTGAAGCAGCAGGACACAGTAGTCCTCACTTACCTGTGGGGCGAGTGTTCCAAGCCCCCATTGGATATCTGAAACCACGGATAGTACCAAACCCTATAGATACTATATTTTTTCCTATATGTACATATCAATGATAAAGTTTATAAATTAGGCACAGTAAGAGATTAACAACAATATCTAATAATAGAACAATTATAATGATATACCATTCACAATTTCACAGAGAGATTTGTTCTTACTGTAGATCTTAGCAACCTTGGGATACAATTTTTTTCTTTCCTTATTAAGCTGAGAACTTTCAACTTTTCACTTAAAGGAGGCACTTTATGGCTTCTCTTTGGCATTTCCAAATTGCCAGCACCACTACTCTTGTGCAATGGGGTCATTTTTAAGTAAAATAAGGGTGACTTGCATGTAAGCACTGCAATGCTGTGACAGTCAAACTGACAACGGACAAGGCTAATAAGTGTCTCACGGACAGGAAGCGTGTACAGCTATGCTGAACAAATGGAGGATTCATGTCCCAGCTGGGCTGGAGTGGGACAGCATCAGATTTCATCACACTACTTGGAACTGCGCTGAATTTAAAACTTATGAATCACCTGGGCATGGTGGCTCATGCCTGTAATCCCAGCACTCTTGGAGGCTGAGGCAGGCAGATCGCTTGAGCCCAGGAGTTCGAGACCAGCCTGGGCAACATGGCAAAACTTTGTCTTTACAAGAAATATCAAAATTAGCCAGGGGGTGGTAGTGTGCATCTGTAGTCCCAGTTACTTAGGAGGCTGGCTGAGGTGGGAGGATCACCTGAGCCCAGGAGGCAGAGGTTGCAGCAAGCTGAGATCATGCCACTACACTCCAGCCTGGGTGACAGAGTAAGACTCTGTCTTAAAAAAAAAACAAAAAACTAAAAACAGGCCGGGCGGGCGCATGGCTCACACCTGTAATCCCAGCACTTTGGGAGGCCGAGGCAGGTGGATCACCTGAGTTGGGAGTTTGAGACCAGCCTGGCCAACATGGAGAAACCCCATCTCTACTAAAAATACAAAAAAATTGGCTGGGCCCGGTGGCTCGTGCCTGAATCCCAGCACTTTGGGAGGCCAAGGCAGGCAGATCACCTGAGTTGGGAGTTCGAGACCAGCCTGACCAACATGGAGAAACCCCGTCTCTACTAAAAATACAAAATTAGCCGGGCGTGGTGGTGCATGCCTGTAATCCCAGCTACTTGGGAGGCTGAGGCAGGAGAATTGCTTGCACCCGGGAGGCAGAGGTTGTGGTGAGCTGAGATTGTGCCATTGTACTCCAGCCTGGGCAACAAGAGCAAAACTCCATCTCAAAAAAACAAAAACAAACAAACAAAAAAAAAAACAATTAGCCAGGTGTGGTGGTAAGCACCTGTAATCCCAGCTACTTGGGAGGCTGAGGCAGGAAAATTGCTTAAGCTCTGGAGGTGGAGGTTGCAGTGAGCTGAGATCATGCCATTGCACTCCAGCCTGGGTGACAGAGTGAGACTCTGTCTCAAAAACAAACAAAAAACAAAAAAACCCCTTATGAATTGTTTATTTCTGGAATTTTTCATTCAATATTTTCAGACTGTGGTTGATCACAGGTAACTGAAATTGTGGAAAGCAAAACCGTAGATAAAGGGCCTACATACTTTCAGCTGTGTATTATCTCATTTCTGTACAGCTTTCAATATAATTGATCTCTCTGTCCTTCTTGAAATATTCTCTTTCCTTGGCTTCCAGAATACTGCATTTGATTGTCTCAAAGGAAGCTGGAGTTCTTTGTGTCCTAAAATAAACTTACGATCTTTCCCCCAAACCTAATCCTCTTCTATCTCATTGGATGGCGCCATTTATCCAGTTTAGCAAATCAAAAACTTAGTTATCATCCTTAACACCTCCCCTTTCTTGTAATCTATTACCAGGTTGCATCATGTTTTACCTTCTAAGTGTTTCTCAAATCAATCCAAAAATTTTCATCTCCATCACTATCAAGTCTACTCTGCCATCATCTTTACCACTACAGTCATCTCCTAGCTAAGCCTTCCAAGTTTACACTTTCCTTTATCCAATCTATTTTCCACATTCTGTCATGGTAATATTTTCCAAACGCAAATCTTACAATGCATTGCCCGCTGCATAACACTCCACCCCAGCTTTCCAGTGGCTTTCCATTATCCTTATGACAAACTCAAATCATTACCAATGGCCAATAACATCCTACGTGGTTTTGCCCCAATTTACCTTTTCAGCTTCATTTCACATTAGGCTGTTTCCTGCTCTCTGGGTTCCACTAGCCCTTTTGTACCTTCCTCAATAGCGCTGTTTTGTCTTCCAATACAGGACATTGCTCAGATAATTTTCCATGCCCTAGAACACTCCTGTTAAATCAAGTTTAGCCTAAAGCTGCCTCCTTACATATTTTAACTTCAGTCTAAAGGTTTCTCTGTACATTATGAACTATTACCCAAATGGAGTTGTAAACAGATTGTAGCCTACTCTTGTGCTGAGTTTTGACCAGTCAAAGGTGGACAACTGTTCAAACTGTGTTCAAGTAAGGCAAACACAGAGCTGTAACCAATTTGGCCTTTTCTGTACCTCACTTCCATTTTCTGTATGCCAATTTCCACTTTCTGTCCATAAATCTTCTTCCACCACATGGCTGTGCTGGAATCTCTGAGCCTACTCTGGTTCGGGAGGCAGCACAATTCATGAATCATTCTTTGCTCAATTAAACTCTTCTACATTTAATTTGGCTAAAGCCTTTCTTTTAACACTCCCTACCTTAACATTTTCTCATTGACACCCTCCTTATCCTTTTTCTTGCAGGTTGAGTTCTCCAGAAGCAGACTCACATGGAGTTTAGTGTGGAAAAGGGTATTTTTGGGACAACAGCTGGGAAAGAGAGGGAAAGAAAGCATACTTTGGCAGAGGGGGAAGTCAAGAAGTAGTACAGTCCAACAAAAGCCTCATGGAGACCTTTTGAGCTAAAATGAACTTTCAGGTATCTTACATTCAGTTGAAATGACTGGGCCTTTATACTCCCACTTCAATCATTCATGAGATGTACATCAACCTTGGAAGGATGATTCTTTGCATGTAAGGAATCCCTAAAGGTACCTATAGCTGAAGATCATCTGCTGACCACATTCCTCGTAGGCCAAGAGATCTTTCTTTGAAGGAGGATTTGGGCTGTGCACAGTAGTGTTGTAGCACTTCCTTCTTAGTTCAGCTAAAAACAAGATCCTTGTCACATGACCGTGAAAGGTTAGGTTTGCAGATACTTTGAAGGGTGAGAAAAGTAGAATTTATTGATCACAAAGAAAAAAAAAAGGGAAACAGGAACTCTCAGCGGAGGGAGAGTCCTGCTAGTATATAGGCTTCCTACCTTACAGATTGAATCCCAGGTTCCACCCAGGAAGAGAAGGGCCAGGCTCCTCCTGCTGTAAAGGGTGTGAACTTCTGTGGCTCTACCCCAGTGGGCACAGGCTGGTCAGAGTTTCCCCGGGAGCCTCTTTACACTTGGCTATCTCAGTAGTATGTTGGTAAATGTTTAACAACCAGCTCTTTGGGAGAAAAAGCCCCATTTTATACTGTTTCGGTTTCAAGCTATCAATTGTGATATCAGTGAATGTGGATCTGGGAAAAGATGCACAACAGATAACCTCAAAAGCACAGATAATAGTAAAATGTAGCAAAAAATAATTAGGAAGTGATGAGTTTTGAGTATTATTGATTTGTGTTTTTAATATAGTTATAAGTTTACATAATATTTAATAATGGCTGTTTAAAACCTGTCTCAAAATTCCTAACAATTCAACCATTGGCTCCCATGAGGCAGTATGATCTGACTCCAGTACCACTGCTGGTCACACATCACAGCATCCACCACACTTCTGACCCAGCTCGGTAATCACTTTCTCAGGGAGCCTTTCTAAAACCCTCAATGAAGATAAAATATTACAATTATATGTTATTAAGCTACTGTGTACTTCTTCTTTATCACAGGGTAGTTTTTTATTTATTTTACTGATAGATTAGTTGATTATGCTCCACGAGAGTAGAGACATAGACTATTTTACTTCTTCCCTCTATCTCCTCTATCAAAAATTGCTGGGCATGATGGCTCACGCCTGTAATCTCAGCACTTTGAGAGGCTGAGGCGGGCAGATCCCTGGAGGTCAGGAGTTTGAGACCAGGCTGGCCAACATGGTGAAACCCCATCTCTACTAAAAATACAAAATTAGCACGGTATGATGGTGCAGGCCTCTAATCCTAGCGACTTGGAAGGCTGAGGCTGGAGAATCACTTGAACCTGGGAGGTGGAGGTTGTAGTGAGCTGAAGTCACACCACTATCCTCCAGCCTGGGCAACAGAGTGAGACTCCATCTCAAAAAAAAAAAAAAAAATTGCAGATACAATACTTGCTGAAAGAGTAAATGAATGATGAAAACAGAAAGTGTGTATATCTTTATATATTCCAGAAATCTGTTCCTTCTAAAAAAGAGGTTTTCTTCTATTATAAATGAATTATGTACAAAGGAGTCTCATCACATACAAATTTACCATATGCAAACTCAACCATATTAACTCAACCCCACGAAAATAAGAGAGGGAGAAAGTGGCAAAGTAAATGGTGCATGATTCCACCTAACATTCCGCTCAGTGAACCGTAGGCTAAGCATGAGATAGGATGTGCAAATCTGCTTTCCCTTGGTCCCCAGTTTGTTGGTCCTAGTTCCCGGGTGCCTCTGATAACATTATCTTACCGGAGTTAAGTGTTATTCTAAAAAGAAATACAAGTAGATAGTTGCTTTTCTGTTGTTCCATCTGGTGCTCAATCAAACAAATAGCAACAATTCCAATGATAGGGGAAAAAAATAGGCCATGTTGCAAAATTACCCTGAACACTTACTAAATCACTATTGGACTTTCTGAGAGATGGCTCAATTTTTTTTTTTTTTTTTTTTTTTGAGATGGAGTCTGGCTCTGTTGCTCAGGCTGGAGTGTAATAGTGCGATCTGGGCTCACTACAACCTTCGTCTCCTGGGTTCAAGAGATTTTCCTGCCTCAGCCTCCTGAGTAGCTGGGACTACAGGCCTGCACCACTGGCTAATTTTGTATTTTTAGTAGAGATGAGGTTTTACCATTTTGTCCAGGCTGGTCTAGAACTCCTGACCTCAGGTGATCTGCCCGCCTTGGCCTCCCAAAGTGCTGGGATTACAGGCATGAGCCACCATGCCTGACTGAGATGGCCCAATTTAAGGGATGTTTGGAGTAATACTGCATAAGTGATTTTTGGTTTTTGTATTAGCTTGGCACTGAATCTCCATGGAATATGAAACTGCATTGTTTTATAAAAGAACTGAAAATATAGAAAATTGGAAGAAAGTATACACACTTAAAGCCATAAAATAAGAAATCTATCTCTAAAATGCTCATGCAATAATAGCATATTTCCTTTTAGTCTCTTTTCTAAGGATAGTGTTTTGGAATTTTAGTTTGTATATTGTGGTACAAGTATAATTTTGTATTCTTTTTTCTTGTACTATAACTGAGAGAGAAAAAAACATCTTTTAATCTGAGAAAGGCAAGCCTCTTTAAATTATCCAGGCCCAGAGAGGCATTTAAACTGCAACAGCAGTCACTCCCCTCTTGAAGCCACTCTCAACGCGGGGCACTAGACTATAGTTCAACAATGGATAGCCAATCGCTAACCAATGTTATTTCTGTAAACCAAGGAGACTTCCTGACAAACAACTTTAGTAATTGCACCCTCCTGATATGTGGGATTGAGCCTCTCCTTTGTTTCCCAGAGCACTCTAAAAAGCAAGCTGGAAGTATGTCCCATGCTACAGTCCTCAACCTTGGCCCAAATTAACTCTCTATATTTAAAGTTTGCCTCAGTTTTGCCCTTTTAGGTTAACAGAACACAGAAATTTCTGTATTATAGTAAATTCAGTATAAATGTATATCTTGAATTTTCTGAAAAACGTGCTAGACATGCGTTTTCCTCATTATGTTCTTTTTTCTTTTTCTTTTTTTTTCTTTTTTTTTTAGACAGTCTCTCTGAAGCCCAGGCTGGAATGCAATGGCACGATCTCGGCTCATTGCAACCTCCGCCTGCTGGGTTCAAGCGATCCTCCTGCCTCAGCCTCCCAAGTAGCTGGGATTACAGGCATGCACCACCATGCCTGGCTAATTTTTGTATTTTTAGTAAAGATGGGGTTTCACCATGTTGGCCAGGCTGGTCTTGAACTCTTGACCTCAGGTGATCCACTCACCTCGGCCTCTCAAAGTGCTGGGATTACAGGCGTGAGCCACGGTGCCCAGCCTTTCCTCATTATGTTCTAAAAATGATGGTTTAGTAACTATAACTACATAAGTGTTAAGTAAGGTTTATAGCAGGCCATTGTTTTGGGATAGCCACCTGCCCTAGGACCCAGCAGCCATATTTTATTGCCATATTTTATGGTACAATATGTTCTAGGTGTATTTTATGCTTTCTCTGCTTTAGCCCCAAAGTCAGTCATTTCTTCAAGGAGTTCTGGTTCCTTTTGAGGAGAATAGTATTTAAAACCAGTCTCAGTGTCTGGTACGCTCATTGCCGCTGGTGTACTCATTGCATTTATGTGTGTGTGTGTGTGTACACGTGTACATGCACATGTACATATACATATATTCATACACATACAGTCATTCTTTGGTACCTGTTGGCAGGGGGATTGATTCCAGGACCTCCAAAATCCATGGATGCATACCAAATGCATACCAAAATCCATGGATGCTTAAATCCCTGATATAAAGTGGTATAGTATTTGCATATAACCTATGCTCACTCTCCCTTACACTTTAATTCATCTCTGGATGACTTACAATACCTAATACAATGTAAATGCTCTGTAAATAGTTATATTGTATTGTTTAGGGAATAATGACAAGAAAAAAGTGTACATGTTCAGTACAGATGCAATTTTTTTCCAAATATTTTTCATCCATGGTTCATTGAATCCACAGATGTGGAACCCACAGACACAGAGGGCTGACTATGTGTGTATACCTTAGAGATTAGGATTTCAACAAATGAATTTTGGGGGAACATAAACATTCAATGAACCACACCAACCATAAAACTGTTAGAAGAAAACATAGGTATAAATATTTGTGGCCTTAAATTAGGCAATGATTTCTTAGATATGACATCAAAAGTATAAGCAACAAGAGAAAAAATAGGTAAATTAGACTTCATCAAAATTTAAATCTCATGCTTCAAAGGATTCCACCAAGAAAATGAAAAGATGCAGACACAAAGAGGGGAACAACAGACACTGGTGCTTACTTAAGAGTGGAGGGTGGAAGGAGGGAGAGGATAGGAAAAAAAGTCTAATGGGTATTGGACCTAGTACCTGGATGATGAAATAATCTGTACATCAAACTCCCATGGTATGAGTTTACCTATATAAAAACCTGCACATATACCCTGGAACCTAAAATAAAAATGAAAAAGACAAACAAAAATGTAACTAGAAAATATCCACTATTGAGACAAAATTATACAAAACCTAAATAAGGCTAGGCGTGGTGGCTTATGCCTGTAATTTCATCACTTTGGGAGGCTGAGGCAGGTGGATGCTTGAGGCCAGGAATTGCTTGAGGCCAGTAATTTCATCACTTTGGGAGGCTGAGGCAGGTGGATTGCTTGAGGCCAGGAATATGCCTGGGCAACATGATGAAAACCCATCTACGAAAAATACAAAAATTAGCTGTGCATGGTGGTGTACACCTGTAGTCCCAACCTAAAAGGCTGAAGCAGAAGGATTGCTTGTGCCTGGGAGGTGGAGGCTGCAGTGAGTTGAGATCTTGCCACTGCACTGCAGCCTGGGTGACAGAACAAGACCCCCTCTCAAAAACAAACTAACAGAAAAAAAAAAAAAAACAAAAAACCCACAAAAAAAAAAACCCCAAAAAAACCCAAAAAACGAAACTTCAAAACCAACCCTAAATAAATGGAGGGATATACCATCTACATGGATTAGAAAGCACAATTTTAAAGATGACAAAGCCCCTGAATTGATATATGGATTCAACGAAAGCTAAAGTAAAATCCCAGCAGTTTGGTATGAGAATATGTGTTTGGTGAATGTTGATAAGCTGACTCTAAAATGCATATGGAGCCCTCATCCACCACTGCTGCTTCCCTCTTCTGCTGCTCCTGGGGCTGCTTGTGTGCTGGTTTGTTGTGGACTTGGTGCCTCTTTTGTGAAGCAGCAGCTGAGACTGGTGCTTGCATGGCCGATGAAAAGCCCAAGGAAGAAGTCAGGAATGAGAACAAAGAACATATTAATTTGAAAGTGTTGGGGCAGGATGTTTCTGTGGTGCAGGT
Organism: Piliocolobus tephrosceles; assembly: GCF_002776525.5. Lineage (NCBI taxonomy): Eukaryota > Metazoa > Chordata > Mammalia > Primates > Cercopithecidae > Piliocolobus > Piliocolobus tephrosceles. The sequence goes on from NC_045437.1 coordinate 50,003,792, forward strand.
TAAGACTAAGAGGCATACACCACTTAGTAAACTAATGAAAGGCTATTGTGAATGACAGGGATTGTCAATGAAGCAGAATAGATTCTGATTTGATGGGCAACCAATCAATAAAATAGACACACCTGCACAGTTGGAAATGGGGGATGATGATACAATTGATGCATTCCAACAGCAGACGGGAGGTGTCTACTGAAAAGGGAACCTGCTTCTTTACCCCTGAACTCTGTTCTTTATTTTATTTATTTATTTTTGAGACAGAGTCTAGCTCTGTTGCCCAGGTTGGAGTGCAAGAGCGTGATCTCTCAGTTCACTGCAACCTCTGCCTCCCGGGTTCAAGCAATTTTCCTGCCTCAGCCTCCCGAGTAGTTGGGATTACAGGTGCCCACCACCATGCCCGGCTAATTTTTGTATTTTCAGTAGAGACGAGTTTCACCATGTTGGTCAGTCTGGTCTCGAACTCCTGACCTCAGGTGATCCACCCACCTCGGCCTCCCAAAGTGCTGGGATCACAGGTGTGAGCCACCATGCCTGGCTAGAACTCTGTTTAAAGATCAAGATTACATTCTGCATTGGAAAACTGCAATTTGGTTCCACCACATCCTGACTACTACAGTATAGTTTTCTCTGTTCTTTCATTTCTCGCTTCCCCATTCCTTTATTGTGCATAAAGTAACTGGTATATATGCCCAAGCATATTGCATTTTTAAAAACTAAACAGCCAATGGTATGTTTTGATTGACATCAAGTGGGGATGGGATGGGGAAAAATACTGATTCTGTGAAAATACCCCCTTTCTCCATTAGAGGCATGCTCATTCAGCTCTTATCTTTATATTCCAGTAAGTTATTTTCCTCTCAGTATTTTAACAACAACAACAACAAAAACATAAAAATCCTTTCGTCGGGCTCAGTGGCTCATGCCTGTAATCCCAGCACTTTGGGAGGCTGAGGTGGGCGGATCATGAGGTCAAGAGATCGAGACCATTCTGGCCAACATGGTGAAACCCCGTCTCTACTAAAAATACAAAAATTAGCTGGGCATGGTGGTGGGCACCTGTAATCCCAGCTAAACAGCCAATGGTATGTTTTGATTGACATCAAGTTATATAAATGACTATTAGTGGAAAAAAATAAAATGCATATGGAAATGTAAAGGACTAAGCATAGTGAAAACAATCTTCAAGAACAGAGCTATAGGACTGACACTATCAGACACAATGCTTATTATAGTGTTAGATTTATAAGTGTGGCATTATTATAAGAATATATGGAGGCCGGGTGTGGTGGCTCACGCCTGTAATCCCAGCACTTTGGGAGGCTGATGTGGGCAGATCACTTGAGGTCAGGAGTTCGAGACTAGCCTGGCCAATGTGGTAAAACCCGTTTCTACTAAAAATACAAAAAAAAAAAAGAAAAAAAAAAAAATGAGCCGGGTATGGTGGTGTGTGCTTGTAATTCTAGCTACTCAGGAGGCTGAGGCAGGAGAATTGTTTAAACCTGGGAGGCGGAGGTTGCAGTGAGCCGAGATCACGCCACTGCACTCCAGCCTGGGCGACAGAGTAAGACTTCATCTCAAAAAAAAAAAAAAAAAAAAAAATATATATATACACACACCCCCACATACACAGACACACACATTTGTGTATATACATATGTGTGTATATATATGTGTGTATATATGTGTGTGTGTGTATATGTGTGTGTGTGTATATGAACAGACCAGAGGCATAGAATTGAGAGTCCAGAAATTGATCACATATGCATGATCACTTAACTTATGATAAAGTGGAAAACAAGTTTTTAAAAAATACAAGCTGCTTTGAAGCAATTATAAATCTTTAAGAAAAAAAGAATCTTGATCCCTACCCTTACATCCTACCTTAAAAAAGAATTTTAATCATGTTGTACACGATAAAACACAGAATGGCCAGGGGTGGTGGCTCATGCCTGTAATCCTAGCACTTTGGGATTCTATGACTGGTGGATCAGTTGAGGCCAGGAGTTTGAGAACAGCCTGGCCAACATAGTGAAACTCTGTGTCTACTAAAAATACAAAAATTAGCCGGGTATGGTGGCATGTACCTGTAATCCCTCAGCTACTCGGGAGGCTGAGAGATGAGAATTGCTTGAACCCTGGAGGCAGAGGTTGCAGTGAGCCGAGATTGTGCCACTTCAGCCTGGGTGACAGAGCAAGATTCTGCCTCAAAAAAAAAAACAAAACAAAACAAAACAAAAAAAACGTAAAATGTTATGTCAATTTTAAAAAAATTAAATTATGGCATAAAATTGATGCTTCTATTTTGCTAAGATACTTTTACGTAATAAACAATTTCCTTAAATTAGAAAAAAATTCTAGAGGATTGCGATCTAAATTGAAATGTAAAACAAAGTAGGTTTTCAGAAGTTAAAAATAGGAGGCCGAGTGCGATGGCTCATGCTTGTAATCCCAGCACTTTGGGAGGCCGAGGCGGACAGATCACAAGATCAGGAGTTCAAGACCAGCCTAGGCAACATAGTGAAACCCGGTCTGTACTAAAAATACAAACAATTAGCTGGGTGTGGTGGTGGGTACCTGTAACCCCAGCTACTTGGGAGGCTGAGGCAGGAGAATCGCTTGAACCTGGGAGGTGGAGGTTGTAGTGAGCTTAGTCACAGCTTCAGTGTAGACTATGACATCAGCTCTGTCATGATGACATCCTGTGGTTTGTTTGCTGTTGAGTCGTCTTCATTTAGGAAAGAGACAGGTGTCATGTCCAGAGATAATTATTTCAGAGGCAACTTTCCCTTCTCTGAACTATTAAAACCACTACTCTCTTGGGGCACCCTGAAACATTGCTGGAGTGGAATCTGTGTTTATGCTGCTTTCTTCCTATGCTGTAAGCACTTTGAGGGCAAGGATGTATCCCATTTGCACCTCAATTGCTCCCCAAACTGACCATCAGGGTCCCTTGCACATAGTGGGAGCAATAAACACTTGTTGAACAAATATATAAAGTGGAAAAAAAATACACAGACAAAAAACACCTCAAACCACAAAGCATAATATACCAAGCTGGCAACAACAACAACAACAACAAAAAAGTTTAGGTCACATAATTTTTTTTTTTTTAGACAGAGTTTCATTCTTGTTGCCCAGGCTGGAGTGCAGTGGGGCGATCTCGGCTCACTGCAACCTCTACCTCCTAGGTCAAGCGATTCTCCTGCCTCAGCCTCCTGAGTAGCTGGGATTACAGGCACCTGCCACCATGCCCGGCTAATTTTTGGTATTTTTAGTAGAGATGGGATTTCACCATGTTGGCCAGCCTGGTCTTGAACTCCTGACCTCAGGTGATCTGCCTGCCTCGGCCTCCGAAAGTGCCTGAATTAAACCTATTACCTGTAATAGGTGTGAGCCCCTGCACCCGGCTTCGTTGTCCATTTTTAAGGACAATGAATGATGGCATAAGTAGCTTGAGCCTAAAATACTTGTATGCTCATTCTTCTAGTGAAGCTGACATAGTTTGTGTCACCCAGGCTCAGTCACAGAATAGGATGTAGGACCTAAGTCATCCATCAGTCCATTTAACAGACATTCATTATCATTGAGTAGGATGTAGGACCTATGTCATCCATCAGTCCATTTAACAGACATGCATTACATATCAAGCGTCTGTGTGGCCCTGTGATAGGCACTGCCTGTAGAGAAGGGAGAAAAGAAATTTTTGAAACCACTAGAGGACGACATAATACAACACAATCCACCCTGAATTTAGGAAGGCCAAATGCCAAAATTCAGAGACAGGAAGGGTGGGCAATGAAACCTGAATGACTTAGGGGATGGAAACAGGTTTTTAGCCTTTACCAAAAAATCAGTATACATTTGGCTTATTTCCTGCCTCTAGCAGACCTGCTGAGTACCCCTTCCTTTTCAGAAATGCTGGCTTTACTTCTTTGCATGAATCTGGATTTTGAGAGCACCGAGGCTAGTCTATTTTCAACATAATATATTGGTTTGCTCTGTGTTAAACATCCTGAGTAGTTCATAACTAATTCTTTTAACTCTATTATTTTTTGAATGTGCTTTTCTTACTTATGCACCCCTCACACTTCTGTTTTTATCACAACATGATTTGAGTGGAAACTTTTGAGAATTTCTGTAGTTATCTTTTGATGTGTCTATTAAAAGGGAACCAAAACATTTATCTTAATTTTTACAAGTCATTAAAATTTATCTAGCTAAGTCCTCAGTGACTACAAGTTAAAATGGCTGAGTTTTGTATCTCCGGTGCTTAGCACAATGAAAGCCTGGCATATAGTAGGCACTCAGTGAAAGCCTTGTGGACCTCTCTTACTAAAAGAATAGGGAAAATGTCAGACAACAGCTTGCCTGTTCACAGGCCATATTAAAAGGTTTATGTCCAGAGCCTTTTGTTGAGGGAAATGGATACTTCTACAGCCTCTTGCATTTGTGTACTGTATCTCTGGAGAGCCCAGATCTACTTCCATTACCAATTCCTGCCTCTTGTCCTTTATTGATCACCAGTGCAAATTCTTGAGAGAGAAAACCTGATTGAGTTAGCAAGTAACTATAGGCTTCCTCACAGGCCTCCAGCCCAGTGGTTTTCAAATGTGAGCATGGAATCACCTGGAAAGCTTATTATCCTTATCCATAGGTGGCCACATCCACAACCACATCACATATTCCCCGGCCTACAGCCAAGGACCATCCACCTGAAGGCCAGAGCAGTGGTTTTTAAAGTGTGGTCTCAAGATCAGAAACATCAGCATCACCTGGAAATGTATAGCAGTATGGGTGATCGGACTCTGCTGGAGATCTGCTGAATTAGAACTTCTGAGGGTAGAGCATAGCAATCTGTGTGTTTTTCCCTTTTCTTTTTTTCTTTTTTTTTTCTTTTTGTTTTGAGACAGGGAATCACTCTGTCATCCAGGCTGGAGTGCTACCGTGGTGCAATCTCGGCCCACTGCAACCTCTGCCTTCCAGGTTCAAGCGATTCTCCTGCATCAGCCTCCCGAGTAGCTGGGATTATAGGTGCGCACCACCATGCCTGGCTAATTTTCGTATTTTTAGTAAAGATGGGATTTCACCATCTTGGCCCAGGCTGATCTCGAACTCCTGACCTCAAGTGATCTGCCTGCCTTGGCCTACCAGAGTGCTGGAATTAAGGCGTGAACCACCACTCCAGGCTGTAAGCTGTGTTTTAAGAAGGCTTCCAGGTGATTCCATGCTCACATTAGAGAACCACTGGGCTGGAGGCCTGTGAGGAAGACTATAGTTACTTGCTAACTCAATCAGGTTTTGTCTCTCAAGAATTTGTACTGGTGATCAATAAAGGACAAGAGGCAGGCAATTGGTAATGGAAGCAGATCTGGGCTGCCCAGAGATGCAGTACACAAATGCAAGAGGTTGTAAAAGCCATGGACTAGTGGAAGTTATATTAGTTGTGAGGCAGAGAAAAGATACTCAAAGTTGATATCAAAGAGGATGGTAGCAGTGGAACTGGAGGAGCAGAGAAAGAAAGTTGCTGAGTCACCATGATGGGGTGGGTCAATGAACACAGCTGCAGAAGAGTCACCATGGTGACCTGGGTTTATTTGTTGCTATGGCAGCATTGCACCTTCCGGTTCTGGGAACTGCATCCGGAACTGTGAGAGAATAGATTTCCATCGCTTCTCTTCAGCCTGTGATATTTTGTTGTGGCAGCCTGAACTAAGGCATACTTTAGGTGATATAATCTCATAGAAGTCTAGTCAGGTTGTGTTTTCTTTTTTGAGATGAAGTTTTGCTCTTGTTGCCCAGGCTGGAGTGCAATGGCACGATCTCGGCTCACTGCAACCTCTGCCTCCCAGGTTTAAGTGATTCTCCTGCTTCAGTCTCCTGAGTAGCTGGGATTACAGGCATGCACCACCATGATCGGCTAATTTTTGTATTTTTAGTAGAGACGGGGTTTCACCATGTTGGCCAGGCTGGTCTCAAACTCCTGACCTCATGATCCACCTGCCTTGGCCTCTGAAAGTTCTAGGATTACAGGCGTGAGCCACTGTGCCGGCCAAGTCAGTTTTTATCTTTGTTTAACTGGCCATATTTTTACTAGAAGCATCAGAAGAGGAATATCACAACTGTCACAATTTGGGGAAATTTTCCTAGGCTTCTTTGAGTAGATTATTGGAGAGACCTATGCCGGACTGCTTGGTTCCCTAATGAGAAATTAATTCTGTAGCATCTGTTATGCTGGTTTTTTTTTTTTTTTTTTTTTTTTTGGGTGGTTGTTATTTGTTTTAAATCTTGCTGAAAATTTTCTTGAAGCAAGTATAGGCTCAAGTTGATTATTATTTTTCTTTAGAAACCAAAAACTTGTATACTTTTTTTTTTTTTGAGATGGAGTTTCACTCTTGTCGCCCAGGCTGGAGTGCAGTGTGGCATGATCTTGGCTCACTGAAACCTCCATCTCTTGGGTCAGGCAACCTCTGTCTCCTGGGTTCAAGTAATTCTGCCTTGGGCCTCCCTGGGATTACAGGCATGCGCCACTATGCCTGACTAATTTTGTATTTTTAGTAGAGACGGGGTTTTACCATGTTGGCCAGGCTAGTCTCGAACTCCTGACCTCAAGTGATTCGCTCACCTCAGCCTCCCAAAGTGCTGGGATTACAAGGGTGAGCCACTGCGCTTGGCCTTGTAGGCTCTCTTAAGCAGCTCTTTCATCAGCTTTAGAAAGCTTCTCCTTTGTCCTGGTGGGAGGCAAACCACATCTATGTTTAAGATCCTTGAGTTACAGAGACACTGGTGTGCCTCATCCTTAGGGTTGAAACTGCTTTTGCAAAATTATGACAGACAGTGAAAGAGATCTAACTGGCTCTACCTTGGTTCTACCCTTTAAGCTGTCCTTTCTCCCTCCTGGGCATAGGCTGAACTAACTTTGGGAGGAACTTACAGTTTAAAACAAAGACAAGAATAGTCCTTTCCCAAAACAAACCTCATTCTTGTGTGGGGACTAGACTGCCTTTGTAGTACTAATAAATTAACCACAAGATTAGAAATTATGGTTTAGGAGTCATGCAGCTGGAGGCTACAAGATCCTCCCTAAACTGCTCCTAAGATCAGTGCTTGAGATATTTTGCAGACACTGCACTTGATGGATCAGCTGGCCCCACCGAGATCGATAAACTGGCTCATCTGATCTTGTGGCCCCCACCCAGGAACTGACTCAGCGCAAGATGACAGTTTCAATTCCCTATGATTTCATCTCCTACCTAACCAACCAGAACTCCTGGCTCACTGGCTAACCCCAACTCACCAGGTTGTCCTTAAAAACTCTGATACCCCAATGCTCAGGGTGACTGATTTGAGTAATAAAACAACTCTGGTGTCCTGCACAGCTGGCTCTGTGTGAATTACTTTTTCACTGCTGCAATTCCCCTGTCTTGATAAATTTGCTCTGTCTAGGCAGCGGGCACGGTGAACCCATTGGGCAGTTCCAGGGTCTCCCAGTACACAGCTTCATCACAACATGAATGAATGCGGCTTCAGTAGGGGCTTGAATGTTGAATTCGAACCCACAAAGTTGAAATTCTTTCCTTTTCAATAGGCTCTGCAATTTGCCTGATAGCAGATTACAAGGACCACTAAGAGCACTGCTTCCAACCCAATCTTATAAGCTACTTAACAGACTAAACATGTTATGAACATAATAAATTTAAAATAAACATATGAGAATCTGTATGACAAATGCATAATATTCCTTTGAAAGTTTTTTATTTTGTGATTTGGGGTGGGTGGGTGTTCACTTATACCAATGATGTTGGAAATGTGAGAACGTTCTGAAACTATAGAAATGATGTAGTTGGAGGACTAATTAGCCAGGTGTAACTCTTCCTTCTGTGAGACAAACAACCCAGAGAGGTTTCCACAAGTGCATATTAACTGCTCTAAATACTTCTGTTCTTTCCAGAGAATGACAGAAAGATCAAGTCTAGAAAGTTGGTATAGAACTGACAGAATATATGAGTTCAGATCAGATTAGTACAGAGGACATTTTAGAAAACCAAACAAAACAACCAGAGTCAATCAGATATATAACTGAGCAAGGCTGCTAGGATGTGTACTTACAAAAGGTGGCGCAAAGATGCAATTACTATTGAAAATCTGGTCATGGAAAGAGTGCTGGTTTTTTGTTGCTGTTGCTGTTGTTTGGGGTTTGTTACCGTTTTGTGTTGTGAGTATGGGCCTTTTCCCCCCCACTGAACTCACTCACTTTTCTTGTCAGACTAGACGCAAGTATTTGAAAAAGGCAGCATTGGCTGGGTACAGTGACTCACGTCTGTATTCCCAGCACTTTGGGAAGCTGAGGCAGGCAGATCACTTGAGGTCAGGAGTTCGAGACCAGCCTGGCCAACACGCAACATGGTGAAACCCTGTCTTTACTAAAAATACAAAAATTAGCTATGAGTGGTGGCACGTGCCTGTAATCTCAGCTATTTGGGAGGCTGAGGCAGGAGAATTGCTTGAACCCGGGAGGCGGAGGTTGCAGTGAGCTGAGACCGTGCCACTGCACTCCAGCCTGGGTGACAAGAGTGAAACCTTTTTTTTTTTTTTTTTTTTAAAGCCAGTCTTGCTTTTTGGGTGGACTAATGGCATTTAGCCAAAATGGAAAAAAAAAAAAAAAATCATTAAGTTGAAAAACCCTGCGGGACAGTTTATGCTGAGAGGGTAAATTGGACAGCTTTACAGATGCCTCATGTTGGGAAATTTTCGTGGATTTGAGTTTTGAATGTAGGAGCAGAGTTATCTGAATACATGGAGTTGATAGAGACATTCCTTGATGAGGAGCAGAAATTCCCCGAGGACCTTGTAAATCTGAAGCAGATAAAGGGAAATGAAGAAACCAAGTTTTACAGCTTTGATGAGTGGCAAAATTTGTTAAGAAGAGCTAGATATTAAGTAATTAGCTTTTAGAAAGCAAAGTGTATTGGACTTGGCTGTGATATGAAGGAATTCATTTAATAAATCAAAACAAAAACAAAAACAAAAAGAAGCGAAGCATGAACCTCCTAATCAGCAGAAAAGGAAGTATAGCGGGAGACAATCGTATTCCTGATCGATACTGATCTAAACT
>NC_045437.1:50012910-50077168 GCF_002776525.5 Piliocolobus tephrosceles
AGTATAGCGGGAGACAATCGTATTCCTGATCGATACTGATCTAAACTGGTGCTGGAACATTAAGTTCTTTGTTTTGTCTTTTTTTTTTTTTTGAGACGGAGTCTGGCTCTGTCGCCTGGGCTGGAGTGCCGTGGCCGGATCTCAGCTCACTGCAAGCTCCGCCTCCCAGGTTTACGCCATTCTCCTGCCTCCGCCTCCCAAGTAGCTGGGACTATAGGCGCCCGCCTCGTCGCCCGGCTACTTTTTTGTATTCTTTAGTAGAGACGGGGTTTCACCATATTAGCCAGGGTGGTCTCGATCTCCTGACCTTGTGATCCGCCCGTCTCGGCCTCCCAAAGTGCTAGGATTACAGGCTTGAGCCACCGCACCCGGCGTCTTGTTTTTATTTATTATTATTTTTTAAATCAAGGGAGATAATGCTGGTAGAGTCCCACATACCCAGAGCCCTGAGATAAAGGGTACACGCAATGAGGCAGGGCCTCCGGGATGTGAAGGGGGAGTTGTTTCGCGTTTGACTTACTTTGCTGTCGGAGAACGACAAATACAATGAAGTGCCGCAGCTTAGATAGGAATAAGACGGAAGGACAGAGAAGGATGACAAACTAAATCACACAAAGGCTCATGCGCCACAAGAACTATGAAACCTAGGTGTTCTGAATCTCTAGGTTTAGATTTCCGATTTTAAAAAAATCAAACATTCTAGCTGTTACGTGTTACTAGACACTCGGAAGAGCACAGGAGAATCAAGTAAGGGCTGCCGTTTGCTGAGTCTCATCTTATACCACAGTGCCACCTATTGGACGCTGATAAAAATACATCCGGAAGTACCTAAAACCTGTTGAAGTCCTGTCGATGCAATTTTATACGTTAACTATAAATTCTAGAATCATAGGATTTCAGAGTGATGGGGCTTTAAAAGTCATTGGAGTCAAGTTTGCGCCCAACATTTGAATCAATTTTCTAACATATTTGATTAATGCTTAATTCTGCTCAAACATCTTCAGTGAATGAAAACACACCCTCTCTAAGCCCCTCATTCTATTAATATGAATACTTTCACACACTTTTACTTTTCACTCAGTGCTTCACCACTCCCTTCTGCAGCACCTGGACAGAACCTAGTCCTAGGTCTTTCCAGGGTTCTTGGGAGTGAATTGGCTTCACTTTCATTGGAATTCCTCTTTGCAGACTCATTGACGGTAGGCTCTGCTAAATTAGTTACTATGCACTTTCTGTTTTTCAAATTATTGCTCACATCTCGTGTCTTCTATTTCTCCTCTCTCATTCTCTTTTTTTTGTTTGTTTTACTTTTTGTCAAAAATTAATCCATTATTATTTTGATAGGCTTTGGAGGACAGAAGAAATAAACCCCACCATGTTTAATTAGGGGCCTAGTCATGTTTTTCTGATTCTGTTCTCTTTTTTTTTGAGATGGAGTTTCCACTCTTGTTGCCCAGGCTGGAGTGCAATGGCGTAATCTCAGCTCACCGCAACCTCTGCCTCCAGGGTTCAAGTGATTCTCCTGCCTCAGCCTCCCGAGTAGCTGGGATTAAAGGCATGCACAACCATTCCAGGCAATTTTTTTTTTTTTTGTATTTTTAGTAGGGACGGGGTTTCTCCATGTTGGTTAGGCTGGTCTCGAACTGCCGACCTCAGGTGATCCGCCCACCTTGGCCTCTCAAAGTGCTGGGATTACAGGCGTGAGCCACCACGCCTAGACCTGATTCTGTTCTTATGCATGAAAGAAATGTAAGCATAGGGCTTTACATTTATTTCAGTTAAAATTTTTATTAAGCTTGGCTTATCGTTAGAGCCTTTGGATCTTCACTCTGCCATATTAAATATATTGGCTACCTTTCCCAGCAGTCAGAGAAGTGCATTAGCAAGCCAACTGTACATTCAGCTGTTTACTCAATGAACAAGACAAGACTGCAAACAGAATTCCTTGACACTAGAAACTCTGGGCTGACATTGATTCATGATTAGCACCTATCTTTGTGATCATCTGGGCCACATTCTTCCGTCTTGTTCACAAGGTAAAAGTCTCTGTAATATGCTGAGTTCAAATGATGAAGCTGCGTATTGACAGCTTCTTCTGATTAGTCAGTCTGGCAGAGTTTGGATAAAAACCAAAGTCCTGTTAATTCATTAAATCATGACTTTCCCTATCTGAATCTTATGCACAATTAAATGCTCCCCTTTCTTCTCTCCGTGTTCAAGGTGGTATTGGACAACCTGCCTGAGACTGATTCCTGCCCCAGTTTCTAGAATTCTTTTGTGATAATGAACAGCAGCTCATTTTATCACCAATCTCGTCTAGGTGTAAGCTAGGATATAGTTTGTTGGGGCCAGGAGGTTTGCACCAATGTAGAGAACCCAGATGCTTTCTTATGATCTTTCCACCAGTTTGGATTTGTAGATCTCTCATATGGATGCTTGTTGTATTATTTTCTGGCCAGTAATCTTTCTCCTTGGCAGAAATTAAAAACAGAAAATAGGAGATAAAGTGGTATCTGCCTCTATTATCCATCTTTCACTACTCTTGTATAATTCCAGAAAGGGTTCTTTTTTTTTTTTAATTTCTTTTTGTGATGGAGTCTTGCTCTATTGCCCAGGCTGGAGTGCAGTGGCATGATCTTGGCTCACTGCAACCTCTGCCTCTCGAGTTCAAGCGATTCTCCTGCCTCAGCCTCCTAAGTAGCATGAACCCCAATGCTGGGATAATTTTTGTATTTTTAATAGAGACGAGGTTTCACCATGTTGGCCAGGCTGGTCTCAAACTCCTGACCTCAGGTGATCCATACGCCTCATCCTCCCAAAGTGCTGGCATTACAGGTGTGAGCCACCATGCCCAGAAAGTGCTTTAAGTCACTCTTTTTTTTTTTTAATTTCAAAAATGATTTTATACAGGTGTTTCACAATACACATTTGGATTGATTTTACAAGATAGAATTAGATTCTCAGCAGGATACTACACAATTTACCACTATACTAAACAAACAAAAATCTAATTACCATTAGCATAGTTCATAGTTTATTCCACTGTCTTCAAATTTGTTCTCCAACCTGTCAGCATTTCAATCAACAGTTTTTCTCCAGCATTGTCTTCCCTTCTCAAAATAGAATGTCATTAAATTTTGATGTCTGAATATGTACATATAATCATTATCGTCATTTTATAAATAAGCAGTGTCTTAAATAGTGCTGGTCCTGGGTAGCCAAAGGGATGAAATGTGTTTTTAAAACACGCACCATGATCTGATATTTTAAGTTTTGATGTTTAAATAAAAATAATATACATTAATAATGGAACCAACTGAATACCAAGTATCAAAGTTATTCCTTAGACTGTCCAATAAGCAGGCCTTGTAGTCTGAAAAATAAAGGGTCTGATCTGAACTGTGGAAAAGCATGATTCACTCACCTTGAAGAAGAGCATTTTCTCTTTCAGGCCACTGAGAGTTGCTAAGAGCAGGGTACAGTATTTCCTTGACTCATACCAGGAGGATCAAGTCTGGTAATTTTCAAATTAGGGCTCACTCAAATACCTCCATTTAAGCCAACCTAAAAACCTTCCTTGTAAAATCTCAGGTTAGGAAAATAGAAATCTATTACCATGACAGAATTTACCATCAAAATATTCCTAACTGAAGCAAGAGGACACACAAAGTATAATGATAGCAACTGTAAAAAGTATCTTGCATCCTTGGGGGATAGTCCCCCCTTCTGTCCCCTCCCACCCTTCAAAATATTTCATTTTGTGGGGTATTTCTATCTTATTTAAGGCCCTAGGTGCTGATTTTGGCTTGGTCATTGTTTTATACTGATCCAACTGCAACCTTTCTCTTATACTTTACAAAGCATTATCCATACATAAAATGTTAATTGAAACCTTATTTTTTTTAAGTTTATATCTGATGCTGCTACATCATTATAATGCTTTTCATTAAAGGAAAAAAAAAAGCTGCAGGTCTTCACTTACAATACCATGCACTATGAGTAGCTAAGGCATTCATTTGGCACTAGAGAGAAAATTACAGATACAGCTAATTTTGCTTTCATTATCATTTTTAACATCAATAGAAATAAGCGTATAACTTTCACTTGAATTTCTGTAATGCTTAAAAGATAATCACAGAATACCCTTTTAGTTTGACAGTTAAAATGTTGCCATTAAAACAAAACAAAACAAAAAAACATAAAGACCTCTGTATAGCCTGTAGGAATAAGTGACATTTTGTGGTTGAAAAATTTGCAGCTCTCAGACAAAATTACCTTTCAAGTGGCATTAAGAATTATTTTTATCATAAAAAACACGTAAGTTCCTATACCACACTAGTGATATTTCTACTTCTTGTCACAAACTAAGAAAGTGAAAAAAATTCAAAAATATCCTGGTTCCTTTTCATCTGTCATAAATAAAAATACCTTATTAGGAGGCATAAATAATGCCTTCTGGAAAAGTAGTTTCCAAATTTTAAAAGATACAGGAGGAAAAGGGAAAAGGGGACAAAAATAGAATGTATAGCTACACTGTGACAATTTGTTTCGTAAGAAAACAGCATTCATAATTTTTACATGTCTATGAGCTGAATCAAATAGACTGCTGCAATTTAGATAAATTTCACTAAAATTGGCTTTGAAGAATTCAAGCCTAAAGGCAGAGTCCATCAAGATTCTCTGAAAAGTTGGTTTAAGATAACCATTTTGTATATACTACCCAGCATAATGCAACAATTTCAAATGGATTTAACTTTATAAATTTGTAACTATTAAATTAGCACATTTTCCAGGTTAATCTGCAGCTATTTTTTAAAAATCCTCCTGAATGCTAAAATGTGCTGCATCACTCCGTATAAATAACGGAAGAGTGAAAACTATCTACAGCAGTTTGGCATGTGCAGAACACCTGGATATCCCATTCCTTTTAATGTTCCTTTTTAGCTCTTTTTCTTCATAAAATCCTCAAAACTGCTGCATGGATAACATGCTGACATAGGCTTAACAGAAATACTTTTGTAAGCAGCTGTTTAAAACATTATCAACTTGAAATTATAAATGTCCCTTGTTACATAAACAAAATATTTTATATCTGTTCCTTTAAAAAAAAAAAAGACAAATAGGTGACCAATATCCAAATACCTTATCGTTACACCAAAACAATGTGGCTTTGTTTAAAGTCTGTCTGAAATCAATTACCATGAGGCAAAAAAAAACAAATACAGAACTAAGGAAGGATGGGATGGGAGGAAGGGTAGTGGAAAGAAAAGCAGAATTTATGAACACATAATTCTATTGTCTGTGATTAAAGTCCTTTACTTTTTAGCACCACATTAAACAACTTTACATATCCAGTCACTTAATGAAATCCAACAAACTCTTCAAGAGTTCTGGGGATCTGGTCTTGGTAGTTAATGTCATTAGCCCGAACTGCTCGGGCAGCCAGGCACTTGAGACTCATCTTCATTTGAGTTTTAAGTAGTATTTCAGATACCCCAGTTGTACTTTTGTCTAGCGGAGTCTTATTCTGTTTATTTGTCATGTCAGTGTGAGCTCCAGCTTCAACTAGGCTAATGATGATGGAGTGCAAGGTCAAAAAATCACTGATGGGCCTGTTGTACTGAACGATAATATGAAGGGCACTGTTTCCCTCATTGTCCACGGCATTCACCTCTGCACCACAGTCCAGTAGGAGCTTTGTGACAAGTGCATTTGGAAAGCTGCAGACGTCATTGGTGTGGAAATCATCAACTGGAGTATTGGAATTGACAGCCAGATGCAACAAGGTGAAACCTTCACGAGTTCTGGGATCAAGATGAATCAGGTTGTAGATCTGCTTGTTAATTTTGCACTGATCTTCTTCGCTGCACTGTGTTTTGGTAGAGATGCACACTAAATACAGAAAGGTATAGATATTACATTCATAATTGTCCATAGCATTGTGGACATCAGCATCTGAAATATTTTTCACTCTGTTCATACTTTGTTCTATTTCCAAAACACTGCATCTCAAAACACATTCTATGTCTGGGGCCTTCACAGTTTCATTCAAATGTATCATTTGTGAGAAAACTTGAGCAAATCGAAGAAGATCCTTGTGGGTGTTCCTGTTACCTTTTTGTCTGAGGTGCAGGGCGTGAAGCCACAACTTGATACACTGCTCAAATTCCATGTTATCCACATAAACAGCTCCCCTGTAAATGATGGGATGAGAAACATCAATATTGTCAGCACCTAAAATCCGTTCCCGAACTATAAGGCCTTCCATATGAAGAGCATCTCTGTCTTGCGGAATGGACTCCAGTTCCTGAGGATTTCTACATTCAGTTCTATTCCCATAAGCATGGATTGGTGGAAGAACCTCTTTTTCGAGAATGTTATCACCATCTTGAAACCTCTCTAACATGGCTAAATATAGATAGTGGTATGTCTTTATGATGTCATAGTTCTCAGGGTCATTTGCAAAGGAGGCACCCAAGAGTTCCAAAGCTTCAATCCGACTTCTTCGGTCACAATCAGCATGAGAGAGCAACCGTTCAACGACATCAGCTTTACAGCTTTCGGCAGCTACTTTCAATGGCGTCATCCCATGGCCATTCACTGCTATAGCAGCACGCCATTTTATCAGCTCTTTCACAATATCTATGTGACCAGCTTCAGCTGCAAAGTGCAATGCTGTGGCTCCACAATGTGCTTTAGCATTGGGATCAGCACGTTGTTCTAAAAGGTATCTGACCACATCAGTGTGTCCCTTATATGCTGCAATCATTAGGCAGGTGTTGTCATATTTGTTGGCAATGCTGATATTGGCATTATTTTCAACCAAGTATTTCACAATGTCCAGTCTGCCATCAAAGCATGCTGCCCGCAGGGAGGTTGAATTAGCTACTGTGGTATGGTTCACATTGGCTCCATGGCTGACTAGAAGTTTAACAACTCCAAAATGTCCTGCTCCAGCTGCACACCAAAGAGCAGTGGCACCATCAATGACATACCCGTCGAAGCGGACGCTGCCAGTCTGCTGAGTCTGCACCCGGTAATGTTCCAAGAGCATGCGTACCACCTTTGCGTGTCCGTTGCGGGCTGCGATGATGAGAGGCGTGGAGCGCTGCCCTCCCTGCTGGCTGACATAGCCAAGCAGATAGCGGATGTCGCTTTCAGACCGGTTGAGAAGCAAGGCGGCCAGAGTCAGCACCTTGCCTTCGCTGGCCGCCTTGTATACATAGCCAGCCAGGCCCTCCATGGCCGCCGCCAACTCCAACACCCGTTTGGTCGCCACCGCTGCTGCTGCTGTGCGCCCCCGGAGGCCGCGTTCGCCAGCGCTTCAAACCTGGGCCCTCACAGCCCATTCAACAGGGCGCCGTCGCCGCCGCCGCGCCCAGGCAGCAGTGCGGGCCGGGGAAGGCGGAGATGCGGAGGAGGCCGAGTGCCGCTAGGGGCACGTCCGCGACCCAGCCCTGGCAGGGAGGAAGGCGGTCAGGGCCGCCCGCCAGGTACCAGGCGCCGGCCCTGGGCCGAGGGGATCTCCATGGCGGCCGCCGCCCCGGGCCTCAGGCCGGACCCCTTAAGTCACTCTTTACATTTAAAAGTTTATTTGCCTTTCCTTTGGGTGGTATAGAATCTGAAGTTATTTGGCTAGGCAAGCTTGCTGGATTTCTTCAATTTGATCTTTTAGATTCATTTTCCACCTTTCTCCATAATTTTCTGTTCTGGGAGGCTGTGGATCACAGCAAAGGCACCCATGCCTTCTGGCTTTCTGCAGGAGATGGGAGGGCGAGAGAGAGGAGCATGGGGTCAGGTCATATATTTCCTTGGTTCCTTCCTGTGAGGTTGACACAAGTTGCTGTGTCTCTCAACAGAATGTCACTGCTCTTATCTAGGTGGCCTGCTCTATGCCATTCTCTTTTTGGTTCTGGCAAGTTCTCTTTTACCGGATTCCTATACAGTTCCACTGCCACTGTCTCTTATGGCTCTGCTATCCCCACTCACCCCTCTGTAAATAAAACCTCCTCCAATTTTCCTAATTCGTGTGTGCCATCTGTTTTTGTTCCTTGAGGTGGAGAGAACTGGACTGATACAGAAAGTTTAAAACAAGGGTGAGAGGAAGTTCTTCTATTGTGTCAAGTTTTTTTGGACCGTGTGATAAACTATTATTGGACGGTCCAGTAACTGACCCTTTGTAAAATTTTTGGTGCATCAGAGTCAAAGAGAGAAACTATTTTATGAATTTTTTAGATTAGAAAACCAAGTGATATTTTTTTCTCATATTAATATCTATATAGCTGAATGCTATATTCCAGAAATGATTACTGATATTTTGGTTTCCAAACTGTTGGACAAAAAACAGGTATATGAAACACAGGAATAATTTCTAGAATATATAAGGAACTCCTACAAATCAATATGGAACAGACAAAAAATAAAGCAGAAAAATGGGCAAAGGGTATAAATAGACAAGTCACAGATGGAAAATGTATATGAAAAGATGCACAACCTCACTAGTAATATGGAAAATGCAAACTAAAACAAGATAGCACTTCATATGCATTATAAGGGCAAAAGTAAAAAAAGTCATTGAATAGTCTTTGGGGAGTGGGTACAAGTGTAAATTGATACATCCACTTTATTTATATATATTTAATGTTTTTATATGTTTATTATTTTAAAAATTGAGATGGGATCTTGCTATGTAGCCCAGGCGAGTCTCAAACTCCTGGCCTCAAGTGATCATCCCAGCTTGTCCTCCCAAAGCACTGGGATTACAGGTGTGAACCACTGTGCCTAGATGGTGCAACCACTTTGGAAAATAATTTGGCAATATTTTGTAAAGCTGAAAGTAAGCATGCCACAGGATCCAATAATTCTAGCTCTAGATATTCATTGGTCTAGAACTTTTTGCACATACACACTAGGAAACATGGAAAAGGATGTAGATTGTGGCACTGCTTGCAAAATATGAAAATTGGAAATAAGCTAATGTCCATCAAAAGGGGAATGTATAAATAATCAAGGTATGTTTATATGATGAAATGATACAAAGTGGTTGAAATGAATGAACTCAATCAATATATATTAGGAGGCAATGAGTTTTTTTTTTTTTTTTTAAAAAGCAAGTTGCAGAAAGATGTATACTAGATGCTACTATTTTTTCCAACTTGGGTAGAAATTAACACACAAAGAAGAGCATCTTTTGTTTGTGGATAGGTATATATGCAGCAAAACACAGGCTGAAAGACTAAGCTGAGGCGGGGCGTGGTGGCTCACGCCTGTAATCCTGGCACTTTGGGAGGCCAAGGCGGGTGGATCATGAGGTCAGGAGATCGAGACCATCCTGGCTAACACAGTGAAACCCCGTCTCTACTAAAAATGCGAAAAATCAGCCGGGCTCGGTAGCAGGCGCTTGTAGTCCCAGCTACTTGGGAGAATGCTGTGAACCCAGGAGGTGGAGCTTGCAGTGAGTCGAGATCGTGCTGCCCCACAGCCTGGGTGACACAGCGAAACTCTGTCTCAAAAAAAAAAAATACTAAGTCTAATTCATGGTAACAGTTCCTCACAGGGCATGGGTCTCCAGCCCTTGGGCCATGGATTGGTATGGTGGAAATAAGCTAATTTAGGAACCGGGCTGGACAGCAGGTTGTGAGTGTCTGGCAAGCAGGCAAAGCTTCATCTGTATGTACTTGTAGCTGCTCCCCATTGCACACATTACCTCCGGAGCTCTGCCTCCTGTCAGATCAGTGGTGGCATTAGATTCTCATAGGAGCGTGAGCCCTATTGTGAACCATGCATGTGAGACATCTAGGTTGTGTGCTCCTTATGAGAATGCCTGATGATCTGTCACTGTCTTCCGTCACACCCAGATGGGACTGTCTAGTTGCAGGAAAAGAAGCTCAGAGTTCCCACTGATTCTACATTATGGTGAGTTGTATAATTATTTCATTATATATTACAATGTAATACTAATAGAAATAAAGTGCACAATACATGCAATGTGCTTGAATCATCCCCAAACCACCCCCCTGCCCTCCATTTGTGTGAAAACTGTCTTCTATGAAACCAGTCCCTGGTGCCAAAAAGGTTGAGGACTGCTGCCCTTGGGAGTCTGAGGGGACTGAGACTGTGAGGGAGCAAAAAGGCCATCCCACTGGGTCCCCTTCTCACATTCTTGGCTGCTGGTCCTTCAAATGCTCTCTCTCAGGCCCCAGCCCCATCAAGGCTTGCCTGCTCTTCTCTAGCACAAAGTCCCCTTTCAGGAGATTCCTCCTCATGAAGCAGCCCAAAGAGTGGGCACATAGCAAATTTTTCTCATACTGAATTCACTCATTCATTTTCCTTTTTTTTTTTTTTTTTTTTTTGAGACGGAGTCTCTGTTGCCCAGACTGGAGTGCAGCAGCACGGTCTCGACTCACTGCAACCTCTGCCTCCTGGGTTCAAGCGATTCTCTTGCCTCAACCTTCCAAGTAGCTGGAATTACAGGCACCTGCCACCATGCCCGGATAACTTTTTGTATTTTTAGTAGAGACAGGGTTTCACCAATCTCAAACTCCTGACCATGATCCACCCTCCCAAAGCTCTGGGATTACAGGCGTGAGCCACCACACCCGGCCTCGTTTTCCTTTTTCTCTTCCCTTTTTCATCCTATTCCTTCTTGTTTCCATACTCCACCAAAATTGTTATCAAACCCTAAGTAAACATTTATCTTCCACCTCTCAAAGAGAAAGCGTATTTTTAAATTCACATTTGAAATCCCACCCTCTTTTTCTGCTTAGGGTACCACATTCCCCGCCCTTGCCCCATCCCATCATTTGTGGGACTATACACTTGCCATGCTCTCTGTATTGCCAGGGAAAGCCTATGATTTGTGAAATTCTTTTAGATTTTTTTTAAATTTTGTTTTATTATTATTATGCTTTAAGTCCTAGGGTCCATGTGCACAATGTGCAGGTTTGTTACATATGTATACTTGTGCCATGTTGGTGTGCTGCACCCATCAACTCGTCAGAACGCAGCAACTTGTCATTTACATCAGGTATAACTCCCAATGCAATCCCTCCCCCCTCCCCCGTCCCCATAATAGGCCCCTGTGTGTGATGTTCCCCTTCCCGAGTTCAAGTGATCTCATTGTTCAATTCCCACCTATGAGTGAGAACATGCGGTGTTTGGTTTTCTGTTCTTGCGATAGTTTGCTGAGAATGATGGTTTCCAGCTGAATTCTCTTAGATTTGACTGGCTGCCTTAATTTTAAGGTTGAGAGAGCAAAAACGGTTTATTCGGGTGTAAAAAGTTCTTTAGAGTCAGGAACACAAAGAGTCTTTGCAACATTATTTTCAAAGGGTCTGGAGAGTTACACCCAAGCCCACAGAAGTGAGAAAGGAAAGGAAAGAGATTTCCACCAGTTGACACGGTGCTGAGAGCTCTGCCCCTTGTCATATCAGCACATTCTCTTTGAATTGGCTTTGTCTGAAAATTGATTTCACATTTCCCACCTTATGATTCAACATATATGCTATTTTCTGTCAGTTTAACTCACCCGAAACTTTTGTTTAACAGTAACCAGTTCCTGTTGTTAATTCTCAGAAATAAGAGGACACTTTGGGAGGCTGAGGCAGGTGGATTCCTTAAGCCCAGGAGTTCGAGACCAGCCTGGGCAAAGTGGTGAAACTCCACCTCTACAAAAAATACAAAATTAGCCAGGCAGGGTGGCATGCCTGTGATCCCAGCTACTCAGGAGGCTGAAGTGGGAAGATCACCTGAGCCAGGGGATGTTGAACCTGCAGTGAGCTGTGATCTTGATACCACACTCCAGCCTGGGCAACAGCGTGGGACCCTGTGTCAAAAAAAAAAAAAAAAAAAGAGAGAGAAGAGAATAGTGCAACATGGCTTTTCCTTGTTACTGTCCTGTCATCTCCCTGGAGTCCCTGAAACAACACAAATGATGGCTCTTAGCAGAGACCAGAAGTCAGGTCAGGGCAGAGGACCCTCCCTGAATGGCCCCTCTCACCCATTCTTTTCATTCATTTGTCCCACTGGCCTTCATGAGTTGATTATTTAACTCTATTAGTGTATCCTTCTTTATGAGTGACATTTCCTAAACTTTTTCCTACAGAGTGTGTTCTGTACCCAGTGGTAGCTCAAAAAATGTTGCCTGGTTGACAATCACTGGGTCAGCTGGGCCAAGGAAAGAAGAAGTGGTGTCCTTGGAGGAAGGCAGCTTTTTTTCACCTTCAGGTTGGACTTGATGTCTGAGTCCAAACATGTCTCCTATTTCCTTTTTGGCCTTGGAGATTACTTTCTTGAGATAAGTAAAAAGAGTCCTCACTTGCTTACCAAGTTTGATTTTGCTTGAGTTCTTATAAATAACAATTTTGTTTATTGACAAGGGAGTCAAAAGGCTCATTTTGTCCAACTTTCTGATTTTGCAGATCAAGAAATAGGTCCAGAGGCATTGAGATTTCCCCAATAACAGAAATATTATTTTATATAACATAGCTCACAAGTACTACTGCCTCCATTTTACAGAGGAGGAAAGAGATGTTCAGAGAGATGAGGTGGCTGGCCCCAGACAGCGCAGAGAGTGGGTAACAGCCTGAGCTTGAAGCCAGGTCTCCCGGTTCCCACTATGATGTTCTTTGATGGATTCCACATGGCCTCTGGGCATGAGAGAGGACTTTGGAAATAGATAGTCTGCTGTCCAGAGCTCCAATTAATTTTTATATCTATACTTGGTAATCTAAAAACACTACTGCAAGAACATATGCATTTAAAACATTAAATTATATTTATTTGTCATTCATTGGTAAAGCACGTGATATAAAATTCAAAGGGCACAAAAGGGCATAGTGAAAAAAAAAAAGGCTTCATGCTCTGGTCTCCCAGCCATCCAATTCCCCTCCCCAATCTCTTTGTCCTTCGGATACATGCTATGCTTAGATGAGCAAATATGTACATACACACATTTAAATTTTCAATAAAAATGGAGGCATACTGTACCCTGTTCTGCACTTGCTTTTTAAAAAACTTTGATGTATTTTGAATACCAATCCTTATCAGTGCACATAAAGCTACCTTCTTCTTTTTAATGACGGCAAGTATTACATTGAATAGAGGTGCCATAATTTACTTGTCTAGTCCTCTCTTAATGGACATCAAGATGGTTGCCGCTCTTAGGCTATTGCTGTGATGAATATAATAATTATATGTATACATGTTTTTGTTTATATGTGCTAGGATACCTAGCAGAGGTTGGCAAAGTATAGCCTGTGGGTCAAATTCAACCTGCCATTAAAAAAAATAAAGTTTTATTGGAACACAGCTATGCCCATTTGTTTGCCTGTTGTCTATGGCTCCTTTCATGCTACAATAGCAGGGTTGGGTAGTTGTAATAGCGATGGATGGCCTGGAAGCCTAAAACATTTACTATTTGTTCCTTTTCCAAAAGTTTGCTTGCCTCTGAGCTATAGGATAAATTCTTTTTTTTTTTTTTTGAGAGACAGAGTCTCACTCTGTTGCCCAGGCTAGAGTACAGTGGTGTGATCTTGGTTCACTGCAACCTCCGCCTCTGGTGTTCAAGCAATTCTCCTGCTTCAGCCTCTCACATAGCTGGGATTACAGGTGCTTGCCACCTGTAATCACATGTGGCTAATTTTTTTTTTTTTTTTTTTTTTTTTTTTTTTTTTTTTTTTTTTTTTTTTGTATTTTTAGTAGAGACAGTGTTTCACCATGTTGGCCAAGCTGGTCTCGAACTCTTGACCTCAGGTGATCCACCCGCCTCGGCCTCCAAAGTGCTGGGATTACAGGCATGAGCCACTGTGCCTAGCTGATAAATTCCTATTGGTAGAATTGCTGGGTCAAGGATTTTGCATTTCCTACTTGATCGTTATGGCCAAATTCTTTTCGTAGAGGTTGTACTATTTTATTCTTCCACTAGCAGTATACTTTACCATGTTCTCACCACTGTAGCACATCAAATGTTTTCTTTTTTATTGGCTTATGATTTAAATAATTTTAAAATAATTTATTATAATTGTTGTGGATATGTAGTAGGTGTATATATTTATGGGGTACATGAGATGTTTTGATGCAGGCATGCAATGCATAATAACCATATCGTGGAAAATGGAGTATCCATCCCCTCAAGCATTTATCCCTTGTGTTATAAACAATCCAATTGTACTCTTTTAGCTGTTTTAAAATGTACACTGAAATTATTATTACCTATAGTCACCCTATTGTGCTATCAAATACTAGGCCTTATTCATTCATCGAACTATTTTTTAATACCCATGAATCAACCATATCTCTCCCCCATTCACTACATCAAATATTTCATCTTTGCCAACCTATTGGTAGAAAATGATATTTCTCTTGATTTATTTTGCATTTCTCTGATTTTGATTGAAGTTGAGTATCTTTTTATGGTTGGAGTAGACAGGAGCCTGTGAGGGAAAGAGAAATGAATGTGTAGGAAGATATCAGCCTGAGTTCTCTGAAGCAAGTAACAGAACTTATACCATCAAACTAATCCAGTGGACACCCTCCCTTCAGCCTAGGCTCCCTTGGTCACTCAGTTCCTTCTTGGCCAGAAAATGAATTCCAGCAGCACCTGCCTATTTGTGTTCCTCTCTTCTTGACAGTTGTGCACAGTGTGAGTCAGTTGCAAGACAGGGGAGGTGAGTGCTGATTTCGGTATTGGGGAAGTGGAATTTAAACTATGGGAAGTTCTTAAACATAGGAAGGCTTTTCAAAAGGTGCAGAGCAGCCTGAAACAAATACCTTTGGCAAGTACTATACCGTGGGGTGAAACTGCTTTTCTTTTTTGTTTTTATTTTTTTTATTTTAAATTTTAAATTTAATTAATTTATTTTTTTTGAGATGGAGTCTTGCTCTGTCTCCCAGTCTGGAGTGCAGTGGCAATCTTGGCTCACTGCAACCTCTGCCTCCTGGGTTCAAGTGATCCTCCCACCTCAGCCTCCCAAGTAGCTGGGATGACAGGCATGTGCCACCACGTCCGGCTAATTTTTTTTTTTTTTTTGTATTTTCAGTAGAGGCGTCGTTTCACCGTGTTGGCCAGGCTGGTCTCGAACTCCTGACCTCAACTGATCTGCCCGCCTGGGCCTTCCAAAGTGCTGGGATTATAGGCATGAGCCACCGCGTCCAGCCAAAACTGCTTTTCAGTGTGTGGGCAGATAGGAAACTCTTTCTCTTCCCTTTAGGGGTTTATACTGTACTGTCCCTGGGGATTAATGTTTGTCATTAGGAGGGTTGTGTGACAGAGCAAGAGATCTAGCAGTTTCCTAGCAGAATCAAGAGGCCTATCTCCTCCTCTCGCCAGCAGGGACTCAAGTGATGAGGACCAGAGATTTGAGGGTCCAAGTTAAGCATTTATAGGTCCTTGTTTTTCTTCAGTTTAGAATGGAGATTGGTCCATTGGTCAATCCTTGATCTGATGCTCTGAGGCTGGGGGTGTGGGGATTAAGAGATGCAGGGGCTAACAGCCAGCTGAGTCTTCACAGTTTGTCAAATACAAAGATAAATTTTTTTGAGAATAAAGCTTTATCCTAAAAAGAAAGCAAATTACTAAAGCTTTGTAGCTCATGAGGTTAAATAAAAAGTCCTTAGCAACTAGTTAGATACTTAAAATGTGGCAAGGCGGTACAGGTAATTGCATTTAGATGTGTAAAAATTAGATTTCTAAGTTTCCAGAGAGGAACTATTGGAAATGGCTCTGTTGGAGATGGGCTAAATTAATTATGGTAAATCCATTTAATGGAATAGTATGTGGCTGTTAGAAGAATGCAATAGTTAAAAGAATACAATAGTATTGGGGCTGTTAAAAGAATGCAACAGTTAAAAGAATACAACAATTCCAACATACAGATATGGAATTCTTTCCAAGAAATTAATAAATGAAAAAACTAAGGTAAGAAACAGTAAGTGTCTTAGGCTGAGATCTCTGGAAGCAAAGACTGACACAGAGATCCTTGTGTTTTTAGGAGAGGGTGCTCCCAGGAGATGGGGTGGGAACAGCATAGAACAGTGGATAAAAGGTAAGCAAGAGATGATCTCAGTGGATATCAGCGTTAGCCTGATCCTACAGGGCGCTCTGGAGCATGAATTGTACCATAAAGCTGTCCAACCTTTTGTGCCCCTGTGCTGGCTACAATGTGCTGCAGGATGGAGAATTCTCTATAGAAGGGGGCAACTGTGAACCATTAGCTGCTAACACTCATAGCGGCCAAGAGATGGGTGCACTGGCTTCCACGGGGGATCTAGGCCGAGCTGCAGCAGCACCCCCTGCAGAAGACGTACTGCAGGAAGGATACCGTACTGTATATGCTTGTACATTCATGGGAATCTAAGAGTAGATGCTCTTATCCTGGAGTCCATGGATCCTTAAGGGATTCACAGACAGAACCGTATTACAGGCAAACTGGTTTCTTTTGTTATCCTCTGCACTTTAGCTTATATATTTTCAAACATTATTCTGGGAGGGGGAGCCATAAGCTTTATCGGATACTGAAGAGGTCTGTGGTACACACACAAAAATGAAGAGAACAAGAAAGTGGTAACATGTTTGCCTTGGGTGGGGGATGAATTCTAGGGGTCTGGAGTCAGGAGTGGGAAAGAGATTCCTATTCTTTGTATATCGTTTTGTGCTATTGGAATTTTTGCTATGTGCATGGATTACATTCTAGAAAGATTAAAATATAATAAAATGTATTTTTAAAAACTATCTCCTCACTTTTTTTTTTTTTTTAAGAGACAGAATCTTGCTCTGTCGCCCGGGCTGGAGTGCAGTGGTGTGATCGTGGGTCACTGCAGCCTTGAACTCCTGGGCTCAAGCCATCCTCCTGCCTCAGCCTCCTGAGTAGCTGGGACCACAGGTGTGTGCACCACACCTGGCTAATTTTTAAATTTTTTGTAGAGATGGGGTTTCACTGAATTGCCCAGGCTGGTCTTGAACTCCTGGCCTCAAGCGATCCTCTTGCCTCCATCTCCCAAAGCGTTGGGATTACGACTTTGAGCCACTGTACCCAGCCCTGTATTTCCTGGATTTTCTCTTCACTCTTACTTCCTATGTTGCTTTTTCTGTTTTACACCATTTCTGCAATTGCTTGTCTTCCTCTTCCCAGTCTCTTCCTATCTCTAATGGTTGCTTTTGATTTTCAAGCTATTCTGGCACACTCGGATGGAATCCTGCATAATAATCTTTCACGAGTTTTTTCCCCGACTCCTTATTAAATACTCACTAAAATGTATAGTTATTTCTTAGCATATATGCACAGACTTGCAAAAAGACCACTTTAATCTGCACAATTCTTTGAAATTCAGCATTTAAAACATGCCTTTAAATGAACAAAATATTTGTATAATGAGAATAAATTTTGAAGGTTGTTTCACATTCAAGATTCTTTGAGGTTTTTAATCAGAACAGGTCTGAGGACAACAACTGATGCCTCCTTTATTCACAACACATTTTTAAAAAGTCGAGATTTACTAAAATCTACCTTTCAGGATTTTAAAATGGATGCGCAATCTCCACCACTTTTGTTGCCAAGGGAGAACACATCTGCCCTGGAAAACCTTCCTGTGGAGCGATGTCAGCAGAGATAAATGAATGAGAGTACATGCAGTTCTGGAATAATAGTGTAATTTGGCTAAAGGGTGACATCATCTTTTCACTGCTGTATGTGCCATTCTAAGTTGCAACAAGTCCAGCTGAGCTAGAGAATGAATTATAAAGAAAGTACATTGGCAAGGTAGAATAAAACATAAAAAATAGGAAGTGAAATTGAAAAAGAAGGTAGCTTTGAATAGATCCAGTCCACAATATATTTTTTCATATGGAAGCTCTTGATTTAATCACCACATCGTAATTTGCCATTATTTTGGATTATGTGGAAAGATGCAAAGCTTCTTTCCTAACGGCTGGTTTGCTATATATACACATGTGTGCCACCAGAGTATAAATAGGGATGTTGGAATTGATTTTAGTCTTTAAAGGGTACATTTAAATGCTGGAAAATAAAATACCTTTATCAGTTAAATCTCCTTACTGTGATCCTACATGCCTCATTGGTAACACTTGAAGAAGGGTTTGCTGGGTTTTATTTTGGTACCGAGAAAAGAATGCCATCGTTCTTCATGCTGATGAACTCTGAAAAATGATTTGTTTCAGGGAGGATCAGTCTGTGACTCTGCATGGGTTCTTGAGGGGTCGGCCAGTATTAACTCATTGCTTATTTTCTCTTTAAGTAACAGGTTTATTGAGATCGGATTCACATACCAATATATTGTTTCTGTTCCCTAATTTTTTAGAGTGCAACTCAAACCCCTAATATCTCCCTGTCTTCTAATTCCTCAGGCAACAGATGACTTTCTGCAAAGGAACTGATACTAGCTACGAGGAATAAATATTGCAGATGGATTAAATCAAAGAATCAAATTTCAAAGCCAAATTAAAGAGTCATGAAAAGGAGGGAGAAGCAGAAATGAAGAAAAAAGAACCACAAAAGTAAAATGAGCAGCATTGAAAAGAAAATCGTCTGCCGTTTGAATGAAGACCCGAGATCTTTCACTGCTGGGTCCTCAAAGGCTGTGCCTTTTTTGAGCAGCAAGTCCCAAGATCAAGAAATCAGATGGAATTAAGACTTTAACTAATTAATAGTAATGAAAATTTACTAGACATCAACAACAAATTTACAAGGCAAATTTATTTCCAAAGTACCTTCACATATATCACAGGTAAAATGAGGTTTTCACAAACACCATTTTAAACATAGGATTTATTTGCAGGAGCTATTTTTGTGGCTTAGGGAGCAAATGGTTCATTGAAACAGAACTTTGCTGGTCTAGTTTCAAAGAATTCTATTATACAAAAAATTCTGTAGAACAGATGGGATCAAAAGTCCCTGAACACAGAACAGGAATATCAGGTAATGAAAATGTTCTTTTGGTATAGTATTATGTTTTATGCTTTAAAAGTATTAGTATGCAGGGAACTCAGGCAAGAGCATAAAAGAGGAAGTAGGATAATATTTTATATTTGAATAGGCTTTAGACTTTCCAAAATACTCACATCCTACTGAAGCTTAGTAGCGAGTATTATTCTTGTTTTATCGATGAAAAACATGCTTCCAAGAAAGATGCATTACAAGCGACAGAAAACTCAAAGTAGATTACACAATAAAAGGTATATGTCTCTGTCTGTCTCTGTCTCTGTGTATTGGCTCACAAAATTGAAAAGTTCAGGACTAGAATGAGCTTTCAGTGTGCCTTGAAAGAGATGTTCGATTGATACCATCAGCGCCCAGATTCCCTTGACATCTCTCAGTTCTGTTTTCCTAGTCTGTGGTTAACTCTGATTAGCCAGGATGGAGACAATAACTCCTGAGCTAAATGCATGGAGCGGGGCAAGGATGGTCCTCCACAGGCGAAGGTGGGGGTGCATTTTAATATGAGTATGGGGGAATGGATCAGATCTGGGCTAGATCTGATACTGAAGAGGTGTAAACAGATAACCAACAAGATGTTAACAAGATGACACAATTAAAAAGATTTTAATCAAGGCTAGAACCCAACTCCTCTGAATCCTGGCAAGACATTGGTAGGAACAAAACTGGGAAACAAGACAAGGGATGTCCCAGGAGCTGTTGTTTCCATAAGAGCATAGTTGAGAAGAGAGGGAAGAAAACAATAGTTAACAGAGGTAGGTGGATTTAGAAAGAAGGCTTTACTTTGAACAAGACTTGACCGAGTTGGGACTTTGCTGAAGGAATCCCTAATAGACAGACCTGAGCCACCTCCTTCCTTTGTCATATATATGTATCTCATATGCACCTTACATATATGATGACTGCTCTTTAAATAACTGAGAAATCCTAATTTCTGGATCTTACCCTGGCCCAACTCCAAATTATCTTCTTTGGTTTTAGCTGGATTTTTAGGAAGACTGGTCTGTCTAATGTTGTATCTCATTATGCTCTATTTGCCAAGCCGCTGTGATAAGGAGATCCTCATATAATTCCTTTCTGTGTTGCTGCCCTGACTACCTGTCTTCCATGTTTAGAGTTCAAATTCTCCTTTTCTAGTAGCTGAAACATACCCAGATCAAAATAAGCTTCATTAAGGCAGCATTCTACAAAGACAGTGGTTCTCCAGTGGTGGTCCTCAGATTACCTGCATTTTTTTTTGATGCTTTGTGAAAATTAAAAAAAAAAAAAACCCAAACATCACCTGTTTCTTAAAATTTTGGTGGAATTCATTGAATACAACTCTCTTAGGCCAGATGCCACTTTAGAAATTACATCATTGATCACATTTTCAATTTTTTTTTTTTTTACAATGCTTGATCTAGTCACATTTTCACCTAATAGGTTTATTTAACTCAGAGCTTTATGGAGTTGAGAAAAGCACTTTGTTATGAGAAGAATATATAGGTTATTTAACATAGTTACCTGTAGCAGTCAATATACAATAAACTATAATGATACACAGTAGTTCTAAGGTCAGTTTTGCTATTTATATTATTTTCCAGGGCCGCTTCACTGAGGAACTGGGGATAGCATGTAACTTGTGTGACTAGTTATGGCCTGGTCTGGCTTTCCTTCTGTAGATATTGTCTTGTTCTTGTCTCACCCTTTTCTTGCTTCCAAGGCCTTACTAGTAAATTCTAATCTTTGCTTATGCAGTCTTTAAGTATTGTGTTTTCCTCTATTGATTTCACGGAAGGCTTCCCTCTAATGTAGCATCCACTGGCCCTGGTTGTGCAAAGCTTCTTTTCTCTCCAACAAGCAGGAGTCTTGTGTCTTTACCTCTTTTCCTGCAAGAGCTGCACTCTCCCGTTCTCTTGCGGCCATGGCAGATGATTTCTCGTCACCTCCTCCCTCCCCGCCAACTTCCTTTCCTCCCTCCAATTTCTTTTATGACAGGAGTTCTTCTTCGTTGAAGTTAACATTAAAACAGTTAGCTTTTTTTTTTTTTTTTTTGAGATGGAGTTTGACTCTTGTTGTTCAGGCATGATCTCGGCTTACTGCAATCTCCACCTCCAGGTTTCAAGCGATTCACCTGCCTCAGCCTCCCGAGTAGCTGGGAATTACAGGCATGTGCCACCACGCCCAGCTAATTTTGTATCTTTAGTACAGACAGGGTTTCTCCATGTTGGTCAGGCTGGTGTCGAACTCCTGACCTCAGGTGATCCACCTGCCTCGGCCTCCCAAAGCGCTGGGATTATAGGCGTGAACCACCGCACCTGGCCAACAGTTAATTTTTAACTGAAGCTGAAGTTAAAACAGTTTCTTCATAGGCAGACATATGAATGCTATAATTTTCTTTTAGTAACATCTAATGTACTCTCTCCTCCTATCACCAAGCAGTAATTTTGAGTCTTACTGTTTTGTCCTTTGTGCCAGGGTTCTCAAGGTGTCTTACGTGAAAAAACTCTGTGGCACATTAGATTTGGGAGCTGCTGATTAAAGACTTATAAGCTCTTTTGCTGACCATTTTTCCAGAACCTTGACTGGAATGTTAATATCCATTGTAAATCTCTAAGTGGGTACCAGTGTTCTGAGAAGCACTCTGGGAAATGTTTTCCTTTTCTTGATCTTTCTAGCCAGTCTCAACGTATTATAACTTGAGTGAAACAGGGCTGTCCTTTATGCCCATCTCAGTATACTGAGACATCCAAAGGAAATCCAAGTCTGGCTAAAAAAATCACCCACCTTGAAAAACAACGTATGCTGGTCAAGATAGATGCCTCTTGGAGAGGGAGCAAAAGGATAACCGCACCACCCAGAATCATCTTTATAGATCTCTCTTCCCGAAGGCCGCCTTAACACCCTAGCTACTTCTCAATGTCTCTCTGCAGCCTCTTTTCTGTAAACTCTAGCCCTTTGATTTTTCCTCTCACCTCCGAGGTCTATTATATTCTTTCCAGATGAGCTCCATACTCTTTCTCATAAGTAAATTAATTTGACCTTTCTTGAGCTCTTCCAGCTTTTCGTTTTACCCAACACTGAGATCATTGAAACAGTTTCCGGAAGCTAGACACAGCAAAGACAGATTCTTCCTCAGAAGGCGTGGGAGGGCTAGAAGGTCATTCTGGGGGCTTTGGAAGCAGCATAAACAACACCCCTCTTTCCTGCGTAATAAAACATGGAATAGATTGATGAAGAACAGCTTTGTTCCTAATAGAGGTAACTGGGGAATGAAATTTACACTTACTCAAAGAGTCATGGGCAGATCTGGGCCAGCACTGCAAGGTGGCAGCTTACTGTGTGTGGAAGACAATGCCTATTTCCCAAGAAGGGGCCACTCTGAAAGAAAGATGCAGTCTCCAAAAGGGGCTCAGTCATACATGCTTCGTTCTCTCTTCCCATTTCATTTCTTCCAGTGGGTGTCCTGGTCACAACCTCTGTGCCTAACACAACAACTTTCTCTAAAATATTTATTTGTAATACCTTAGGCCTGGCCACATTTGTCTGGGACAAATAATAAATAAATTATAAATAAATATTTCACATTTGTGAAGTATCCAAATTGCACAGGGCCTGCCTTCTCCCACCCACTCCTCCCACTGTAGACTCATGAACACTGTAGAAATTGGTCCATGGCATTTGCACAATATGTCACCCATGGCTGAGTTGTACTTTGTCTTAGACCAATAGAAAGTCATGCTTGTTTTTCCTTCTCAGGGACTTGTTGGTTTTGTGGGAAAGCTCTGTAAACTCATGAGTCAATAAGACACCCTTGCTTTAGATCTTCCTCTACTTAACAGTTTAGCCACTGATATGATGTGGTAACAGTCTATATCAGCCTGCTGACAGAGGGATCATGTTGGGGGATGTATTTTATATTTTAATTAGCATGCATTTCTTCTGACCTATGCCTGAGCAGCCTCTCAAATCGGCATGGAAGCATTATGTTTTGCCATCGAGTGCTGGGAGCTCCAACTAAAGTTGTGTGACCATCTTTGGGTGCCTCCTGCTTCAAACACAAGTCTTCAGACTTCGCTTGGCTTCTCAGCCGTCTGAAGTTCTCTACAGACTCTGATGATATCAGAAGATGAGAAATTAGGATTAGTCTCATTTTTTGGGAGCTCCCATTCAAATACAGCAGAGGTACAATGAGATGGAGACATAGCTCAATATTACAGCTCTGTAGTTCTTGCCACTCCAATTTAAAGAGCTGTAACCCGGGCGCGGTAGCTCATGCCTGTAATCCCAGCACTTTGGGAGGCCGAGGTGGGCGGATCACGAGGTCAGGAGATCCAGACCATCCTGGCTAACACGGGGAAACCCCGTCTCTACTAAAAATATAAAAAATTAGCCGGGCGTGGTGGCGGGCGCCTGTAGTCCCAGCTACTTGGGAGGCTGAGGCAGGAGAATGGTGTGAACCTGGGAGGCGGAGCTTGCAGTGAGCCCAGATCATGCCACTGCACTCCAGCCGGGGTGACAGAGAGAGACTCTGTCTCAATAAAAAAACAAAACAAAACAAAAAACAAAACACAACAAAAACTGTAAAGAGAGTCCTTGGGCTGCCCTGCTCTGTGATTCTAGAGAACTATGTTGCTCAAAGCAGGAGATAGACCCTTCCATGTGTGGTGTTGTTATGGTGGCACTTACCTTCTTCTTTTTTGTATCTTTATCTTATCTGAGGTGCATGCAGATGATTGGAATTGAGGAAGGCAGTTTTTAAGACTCCTGGGTAAGCATGACTCCGGTGGTATTTGCTGACTCCGGTGTATTCATCTAGTTCCACGTTGAGGATTTCTTCTCCATTGAAGGAAGCAAAGCTTGATTAGGCCTATTTAGCTCCTATGATGTCTCTTTCACTGCACCCCTTTCCCCAGTGTCCAACTTCAGTTTTCGCTCCTCCTTCAGTCTCCTCTCCTCTCCTTCATGAAGTCTTCCTTGACCACCAAAGCCCATAGAAATTTTGTCATCTCAGTGATGTTGACTGACTTAGCTTTATCGAGCACCCGTGTTGTGCCAGGTGCTGGGTGGAGAATGTGAATCAACAAAGATGAGCAAGTTCCAACTCTTGAATGATATGCAGGAATAGTCATAGCCCTTTTTATTTTTGCTGTTGAATGTAGTCTGTTAAACAGCTCTAGGGAGGCACCGTACATGTGGTTTTCTTTGTGAATGGTGCCCCCTAGAGTTGGACAACTCAAAGGGCAGGCTGAGGGTGAAACTTGAAGGGCGATTGAATGTCAGTCAACTTCAAGGGTTGACTGAATGTTAATCATATATTGCCATGCAATTTTTTTTTTTTTTGCAATCTAATTATAAACTTTTTGAGGGTAAGGGTTATATTTTGAGATAGTTTTTGTATCTTTATG
The DNA here is from genome assembly GCF_002776525.5 of Piliocolobus tephrosceles. Classification (NCBI taxonomy): domain Eukaryota; kingdom Metazoa; phylum Chordata; class Mammalia; order Primates; family Cercopithecidae; genus Piliocolobus; species Piliocolobus tephrosceles. Next base: position 50,037,248 of record NC_045437.1, read on the forward strand.
CATAGGGTTTAGCATGCTGGTTTTTCCTTTAATCAAAATTCAGGAAACACTTAATTGAGTTATTGAAATAGCTTTCTTTGTGAGATTATCAAATTAACTTGTACACTGTTGCGGGAGCAGCGGGATACCAATTTCTTATCCATCATGGTAAGGGCGTGGAGGGGAGAATGGAGAATCAATTTTTATAAAGCTCTCCAGGTAATTCTCTTCAGACCATTTAGAAAACGTTGTCCCAAGATTTCAGCATATGAATATAAGGAAGCAGATTGACATAAAACTCTTCAATGTACCACAAACAGCCAAGAAAATGATGTTAAATTTAGGATCCATTAGAAATCTCCATAGAATGGAATAAAACTATAAAAATTAAAAGGGAACATAATTAACAAGAATTAAGGGAAAGAGAAAGACTTTGGTGAAATCATGATGCTTCAGTTACCAATTGCTGCATAACAAACCATAAAAAACCAAAACTGACCAGATGCAGTGGCTCACACCTGTAATCCCAGCATTCTGGGAGGCTGAAGTGGGCGGATCACCTGAGGCTGGAAGTTTGAGACCAGCCTGACCAACATGGAGAAACCTCATCTCTACTAAAAATAAAAAATTAGCCAGGTGTGGTGGCGCATGCCCATAATCCCAGCTACTCGGGAGGCTGAGGCAGGAGAATTCCCTGAACCCAGGAGGCAGAGGTTGCAGTGAGCCAAGATCACACCATTGCACTCCAGCCTGGGCAACAAGAGCAAAACTCCATTACAAACAAACAAACACAACCAAAATGCAGTGGCTCAAAGCAACTATCATGCATTATTTCTCATGATTATATGAGTTGACTGGGCTAAGCTCGGTGGTGTCTCTGCTCCATGTGGTAGAGCTGTGGTCATTCATGCAGCTGTATTCAACTGGGAGCTTGGCTGGAGCTGGAACATCCAAGATGGCCTCATATTGTCCAGAACTTTTTCCCTGTGATATCTTATCCAGTAGTCTAGCCTCAACAACTTCAACTACTTCCTCCCCTTCTCCTCCTCCTCCTCCTCCTCCTCCTTCTTCTTCTTCTTCTTCTTCTTCTTCTTCTTCTTCTTCTTCTTCTTCTTCTTCTTCTTCTTCTTCTTCTTCTTCTTCTTCTTCTTCTTCTTCTTCTTCTTCTTTTTCTTCTTCTCCTTCTCCTTCTCCTCCTCCTCCTCCTCCCCTCCTCCTCCTTCTCCTCCTCCTCCTCCTTCTTCTTCTTCTTCCTCCTCCTCCTCCTCCTCTTCTTCTTTTCAAAAGAGAAGATATTTACTGATGAGACAGACATGAAGGGATTATTTGTTACTTTTGGGCAGCTGGACTGAGGGAAACCAGCCAGCACTGGCTCACAGTGGTAACTAAACAGTGGGGCCAAGATGGGTGACATTTTTTGATGCTCCCACTTTCACTCCTGACATCATCCAGGAATTCATCTATGGCATCTCCGGACAAAGAAACACTGTTCTCATGGATGCCGTAAGCTTTGAGAATTGGCAAAAACCTTAGATGTCATCCAAAAATCTATACGTGTCCTTGAGGCCTCTTTCCTTCATTCTTCACTTCTGATCCACCAGCAGGTCCTGCTGATCTGTCTCCAACATAATTTCCAAATCTGTGCATCTTTTCCAAGGTCACTGTCACCACACTGGTTATGGTCACCAACATTGTATACCTCCAGTTGGCTTCTTTGTTTTATTTGATCAGCTCTTCTTGAGACCACACACATGCATTTTCCGTGTGCAAATCAAATGATGCCACACCCCTGCTTGGAGCTCCAGGCATTTCTCTTGCACCCTGAGTAAAATCCCAGCTCCTGAACAGGGATATTAATTTCTAGGGCTGCCTTAACAAAACACCACAAACTGGATGGCTTAAAATGACAGACATTGATTCTTTCACAGTTCTGGTGGCCAGAAGTCTGAAATCAAGGTGTCAACAGAGCCATGCTCCCTCCAAAGGCTCTGGGGGAGAATTGGTTTATGCCTCTCTCCCAGCTTTTGGTGGTGGCCAGCAATCCTTGGCATTCCTTGGTTTGCAGCTGCACCACTCTCATCTCTTCCTCTGTCACTATGTGACATTTTTCTGTGCATCTCTGTTTTCACATGACTTTCCTTTTCTCATAAGGATGCCAGTCAAACTGGATTAAGTCCCACCCTAGTAAGCTCATCTCAACTTGATTCCGTCTGCAAAGAGCCCATTTCCAAATAAGCTCACATTTATAGGTACCAGAGGTTAGGACTTCAACATACCTTTTTGGGTAGCCCCAGCTTCATTACAGCATGATAGCTGGCTTCTAAGAGGAGAAAGCAGAATTTACAGTTCTCTTAAGGTCTGGGTTTAGAAGTCCCAGAATTTCATTCCATTCCCTCCCCTCCCCTTCGCTTCCCTTGACAGAGTCTGGCTCTGTCGCCCAGGCTGGAGTGCAGTGGTGCCATCTTGGCTCACTGAAACCTCTGCCTCCTGGGCTCAAGCCATCCTCCCACCTCAACCTCCCAAGGAACTGGGACCACAGGCACATGCCACCACACCCAACTAATTTCTTTAAATTTTTTGTGGAGATGAGATTTTGTCATGTTGCCCAGGCTGGTCTCAAACTCCTGAGCTCAAGCTATCTGCCTGCTTCAGCCTCCCAAAGTACTAGAATTACAGACATGAGCCACCATGCCCCACCAGCTGGTGCTACATCTTTTTGGACAACACAAGTAATAGGGCCCGCCCAGATTCTAGGGAAGGAGAAATAGACTCCACCTCTTAATCTGTACACAGAGAGGGGAAGAATTGTTGGAGGTCATATTTGATTAGTATCTACCACACATTTTCATAGCCACATCTGATGCACAGTAAGAAGTGGCTATACTTTTGGGCCATCTAATTTTAAGCCAAAACCCAAACCAAACAAACAAACAAACAAACAACAAAAAACTGCTACAGGATCCATGTAATGGAATGCTATTCAGTAACAAAAAGGAACAAAATACTTATACATGCGATTACATGGATGCTCAACCTCAAAAACATCATGCTGACGGAAAGAAGCCAGACAGAAACCCCACTTATTGTAAGATTCCATTCGTGTGAAATGTCCAAAAAAGCAAATCTAAGGAGAGAAAAAGTTATATAGTGGTTGCTTGGGGTTGGAGGGAGGAATGAGGATTAATTGTAAATGGGCATTGAGAGATCCTACTGGTATAATAAAAATAAAAACTAGAAAAAAAAGTAAAAAAGTAAAACTAGACGATGTGGATGGTTACACAGTTAAGTAAATTTATTAAAAAATCATTGAATTATACATGTAGAAGGAGTGGATCTTATGGCATATAAATTACGTTTCACTAAAGTTATTAAGAAAATATGGGATGGTGGTCTTTAATTCAAAAGACATGCTCCTAAAGACCTTGCCTAATTTGAACCTTGCACAATCTCAAGTTAATTTTCCCACAGAAATAGAGGTAAAGTAGAAGGGATATGTCTTCAAAGTGCAAAATCCCACACCTATTGTGGTCTATTTTTGCTTTAACTGCCTTTGTTTTCTCAGCCTTACATCATTTACACAGTGCTCCCTCTTAATTTAACAATAGACAGCCATGTCAAGGCTGATATCTGGCCTTTCTCATAATTTTTTATCACATTTAACTTCCCGTTCACAGCTATTGATTTTCTAGCGTGTTTTTCAGCGGTAGGGCCATCACTTATATGAGCTGTTGGATGACACTGTTATAGACTATTCAAAAGACTTTAATTCTTAACCACTGTGAAATTTAAAATAAGACCCCGATGGCCACTAATACCACTGGCCGAGGTGTGGTTGTGCATGCACAACAGTGCTTGTTGATTAATGATGGCATGTATTTCTGTAACCCGTTGAAGTGACACTTTCCAACGCAGTAACAAAAACACAGCTTACAAACTTCTCAGCCTGCCCACCTTGAAATTTTGCAAATTTTGACAAATTTCCGCATCTAAGGAGATTCATATGTTTTAAATTTTGGTCAAAAAGTGAAACTTTATTATTATTACTTTGTGTATTGCACTATTTGAAATAAGGCAAATTCACAGGAGCGGCAAATGTACTATGTTGCAGAGTCGGTGATGGGGAGATCTTGCCAGCCTAGTTCTCCCTGCCTCCCCCGTATTATTGAGATGGAAAAACCTCCACATTCAGCATGTGTAGTCCAGATGGCTCAGAAGCCCTTTGTATCTGCATCTATTCAATTTGTAAGGAGTTTGTGTTCCATGAATTTGCATTAAGTTTCAGGTTAGACTCAATAATCCTAAATACCAAGTGAAATTGTGCCTGATCCATTCAGCCTCTGGAGCTTGTCAGAAACTCCAAAATTGGCTTGAATTTTCTTCAAGGATTTATGAATCTGGGATGAATTTGAGGTTCATAAAGTGATCCAGCCTGAGTTGCTTAGTCTGGGATTTCAGAAGACGTGTTTCGCACATTTCTCTCTTCACGTCAAGCAAGTTGTCATCGTCTGCTGGATTTGTGTCCTGCTCTCCCTAAATGACCTCGCTACCCATTTTAGAACCTCATGTCTTCATTGATGTTATGGGTTCAGTTGTGTCCCTCCCAGATTCATATACTGAAGTCCTAACCCCCAGTGCCTCAGAATATGACCTTATTTGGAGATAGGATCTTTACAGAGGTAATCAAGTTAAAACGAGGTCATTAAAGTGGGCCTTAATCCAATACGACTGGTATCCTTATAATCAAGGGAAATTTGGACATAGATAGGCAAACAGGGAGAACATCAGGTAAACATTAAGGCAGAGATCAGCGTGATGTGTCTACTAGCCAGAGAATGCCAAAAATGGTCGCAAACCACTAGAAGAAGAGAAGGCAGGAAACAGATTCTTCCTCACAGCCTTCAGAAGGTACCAATCTTGTTAACCTTGATCTTGAACTTATAAACTTCAGAACTGTGAGGCAACTAATTTCTGTGTGTAAGCATTCAGTTTGTGGTACTTTGTTAGGCAGCCCTAGCAAACTAATACAGTTGATAAAATAAGAAAAAAGACAAACAGCATGTGTTTTGGACTTTGACCAAATCTTTTCTTATACACTTATATCAGTTGTTTTTCATAAGAACTCAGAAAAGTAGTCATAAACTTCATTTTACACAAGAGGAAATGGAGGCCAAGAGACTTGATCAAGATCACACAGCTCCTTTCCTTACTTGACACAGGATGAAGATCTCCTGATTCCTAGTTGTCCCATCCTCTTGTGCTTGCTGGTGGCAGGGTTTGGGAATTAAAGGTAGAATTAACAGAGATGACCTCAATCTACATTATTAGAAGTTGAATTAGAGAATAACACAAGCTAACGTTTATTAATCTCCATGTGTCATGACCCCCTGCATCCCCCAACTTTTTTTTTGAGACAAGGTCTTGCTATGTTGCCCAGGCTGGTCTTGAACTCTTGGGCTCAAGCAATCCTCCTGCCTCAGCCTCCAGAGGAGCAAGGATTACAGGTGTGCACCACCACACCCAGTAAGCACTATTTAAGGCTTTACCAAATTAACTTACTTCTCACAACAACCGTATGAAATAAGTGCTATTATTATTATCATCATTTTATGGGAAAAGAAAGTGAGGCAGAGAGGCTCCAGGTAATGAAGAAAGTTGTTTCCAGTCATGTGAATGAGTTTCCAGGAGGACCGTGAAACTTTGCCCAATTGCTTTCTCTGATGATTTTATTTTAACATATTTACCATCTATAATACACAAGTTATATGTCAACTGTGAGAAAAAAATTTATAAGATTTTACTATAATACCAGATCAATTATCTTAATGCTTCCATATTGGCTTCTAGGCTTTTCTTCTATGTGCATACATAACATTTACCCAGAGTAATCATAACATGAAGGAAAATTGGCATTCTCCTTTCTTTCCACTTAATATCATACCAGAAACCTTTTTCTTACTTTAATGTAGTATCCACCATGATCATTTTAATGAATATTTCAGAAACTCTCCATTAAACTTTAGAGGCTCTTCTTTTTGGAAGAACCTAAGGGTAACTTGGCCAAAGTTGAGGAAAAGGTGAACATGACTCACTAGGCTATCTGCAATTTTATGTTTTTATTCTTTGGTGCTTAACTAGTAAACACCAATGATGTTTGTTGAATGCTGTTCCAGATACTATTGCTGTGTAACATACCACCAAAATTTGTTGTAAAATGGCGACTATTTTATCATGCTCATGGATACTGTAGGTCAGAAATTCAGAAGGGTTGAGTCAGCATAGTGGGTACAGCTCATCTCGACTCCACGATGAACGGGGCCTCAGTTGGAAAGACTTGCAGATTGAGGGACAACTTGTTTACTGGGATCTAAAGCCATCCAAAGCCTCTTTCATTCATATGTCTACAGGTTGATGCTCACTATTGGCTGAGACCTCAGCTGGGGATGTCAGCTGGAACATCTAAAGCTGGCTTCTTGATAGTTGGGCGTCCCCATAGTATGGTAGCTAGGTTCCAAGAGCAGCATCCCTAGAGAATGTGATAGAAACTGTGAACCTTTTATGACTTAGTCTTAGAAGTACCTAGTGTCAGTTGCATTAGAGTCATAAGCCCTCCTAGATACAAGGAAGGGAAACTAGACCACCATATCTTGATGTGAGCACAGTTAAAATTATACTAAGGGCATGTCAGATAGGAAGTATGGATGTGGTTCATTTTAAAAAATAAAATCTACTCCAAGGTCTTTGATATGAAGCTCTCTATTTATTTGTGATTGCTCTCAGTTTGTTGAGAGCATTGCTCTTGTGGATAATATCCTTAAAAAAATATAACTGCATTTCTCTTTTCTTTAATCTAGATTTTTTTGAAAGTGGCTACTTGATACATTATACCCCTAATGTATAGTTGCTAAAGGAATGAACTAATCCTGGTTTCACCACTAACTTTATAACCTTGGACAATTGCTTCTCTTATCTTTAGTTCCCTCATCTCTAATAACGGGAACTACTTTGTCTGAATGTTGTGAAGGTTAAATATAATAGTGTAAGTAAAGCAATTAGCATGACACCTGGTTCATAATAAGCGCTCCATAAACAATAACCACTGTATTTGTCATCATTGTGGTCAAGGCATGAATGGCTTACACAATGTTTTTCCAAATCAGATACAAGTGATGCTTTGACCTAGCACTTTGATTAAAAAATTCTCAACAGTTGATAGCTTCAACTAATCTTAAAGGAAGATGTGGGATAATAAAAAGCTGATTAAAAAGGATGGCAGAATGAATTTAACTGGAATTTGAAGAACAGTGTGTTGAATTGGTGTCATGAGGTTCTTTCAAAACCCAAATGGAAAGGAAGTCCATTGAATATTAAATTGAGAAAATGGGACTTTTGAGGGATTGATTTTATATTGAAATCCTGGTGGTGTCACCTGGGACTTGCATTGTCATCCCTCCACTGCCTATCTCCTGAAGAGTCAAGCAGACTCAAGCCCACATGCTGCCAGCACCCTTCCAGCAACTCTCTGCAGATCCTTGCTCTCATACAGCTGGGATCCCTAGTTTCCACTCTCATGTATTTCCAGGGCTGTCTATATTTTGTCCTCTCAGAGCAATACATTGCCTTTTCTACCTTTTAAAAGAAATGGAATTCCACAGAGGGCATTTATCATGACTTTTTTTTTTTTTTTTGAGACCGAGTTTTGCTCTCGTTGCCCAGGCTGGATCTCGGCTCACCGCAACATCTGCCTCCCAGGTTCAAGTGATTCTCCTGCCTCGGCCTCCCGAGTAGCTGGGATTACTGGCATGCGCCGCCATGCACGGCTAATTTTGTATTTTTAATAGAGACGGGGTTTCTCCGTGTTGGTCAGGCTGGACTTGAGCTCCCCACATCAGGTGATCCGCTTGCCTCGGCCTCCCAAAGTGCTGAGATTACAGGCGTAAGCCACTGTGCCTGGCCTATCATGATTTTTATAGGACTATTAAAGACTGGGGCTGTGGGGGTAAAGGTTCACACTGTCAAGCATTTAACAGTTTGCTCTCTCTCATCTCCTTATCACCCTTACTCTTTACCTCTTGCAGGTCTCAACTCTGCATACCTGGCCCTCCCATGGCTGATTAGCCTGCTAGGAAGTATGGTCCAATTTACTAACTATTGAGAAGAATTGCAAAAAATTTAAACAGAGAATTTGGGAGAATCAAAATAAAATGTCACACATGTGAAATGTAATGCTGTTTTTAATCTTGGAAATGCAGTTTGACTGGAGTATGCTGAAATGTGATCACACATCATCCCCAGAAGAGCACTCTGAAGTGGGTATTATTATTTTATCCCAATTTTACAGATGAGAGGACCGAGGCACATACAAATAAAGTGGCCAAAGTTATTTGAAGCCCTGATATATAACTACAAGACCTATGCCTTTAATTCTTTTTTTTTTTTTTTGAGACAGAATCTCGCTCTGTCACCCAGGCTGGAGTGCAGTGGCATGATCTTGGCTCACTGCAGTCTCGGCCTCCTGGGTTTAAGCGATTCTCCTGCCTCAGCCTCCCAAGTAGCTGAGATTATAGGCACCCGCCACCACGCCCAGCTAATTTTTGTAATTTTAGTAGAGATGGGGTTTCACTATGTTGGCCAAGCTGATCTTGAACTCCTGACCTAGTGATCTGCCCGCCTCGGCCTCCCAAAGTGCTGGGATTACAGGTGTGAGCCACCATGGCTGGCATATGCCCTTAATTCTTGTTCTGTATAACATTATCTGATAATTCTGTGTGGTCTTTTTCCATATTGGGCTACAGATTTTCCAGACTCAAATAGTTTTAAGGAAGAGTTATTTGATCTTCAGGAGTTGTTTCACCTTTTATATGGAGGTGCCTATGATCCCCTCCATCGATAAATTGACGTGCTCCCAATTTTGCCTTTTTGAAATGCTACTTATATATGTATTTAAAAATGTTTTAATAGTGAAATCACCAATGTGCAAAAGTTACAAATGAATCAATATACTGCAAAAGATGTTCATTGGGAAGATAAGACCTCCCTAGTTTTTTGGCAATCATTTTATGGTATTTCTGATTAATGACTTCATTTGGGCCATTTCAATGTTCAGTGGTCTCCATTTGTTAGTGTAGATTATAGGATGCCATGCCTCACTGGAGAATGACTCTTTTTGACCAACAAATGTGAATTAAAATCAATAGAAATGTCATTAGCATCCCAATATCATGAAAGATAATATAACCATTTCTTATGCATTCCGTTTATTAAAATTTGCTAAAGTGTGAAATATGTAGGACAAGTAATGATGTTTTAATCTTTCACCAAGGTAACAATTGAAAGCTGATTGATTCCATTCAGTAATTATAAAATCAGAATGATGGAAGATTGTAATCAAGTAGGATTCATTCTCCTACTTTGTCACTCCTCCATGCAAGATAAAATTCTCATTTGCATCATCTCTTTTATCTGAAAAGAAATCAAACTTCTATTTGCTTCACTAAATCCATGAGGCAGATAATAGCCTTTCCTGACTCTGGAAGGGATGGTGAGGCGGCTGCTGCCTACTAATAACTGAGAAGAGAAGGACAGTCCTTCTTTAAGTCTGGGTTGTCTCTGTGAGAACGGCCAACTCTACTGGGATCTTAAATATTCAAAATACAACATCCCTCCAGTGTTTGTATAACATACCCAATAAGGTAGGGGCTTGTACATTATGATGATGCTTTTCCTTGCTTATGTAAGGCAAGCCTGGCTGGATGTAGCTGACCAAATGTTATAGGACATAGTCAATTCACTTAGCTTGTAGAGAGCTGCAGTCAACTTTCTTTTTCCAAAAAGGCTGGCAAGAACCCTAATATTCTTGCCTTTGAAGATATGGGACAGTTGCCATTAGCTCATGGCTATGCAGTTGTTAGGCTGGGTGTTAAGAGTGAGGAAGAGGAGAACAGTGGGGGCAGGAAAAGGGAGGGGTGTGGATCCATGTCATTAAGACTAAAACCTAGAAACTCAAGCCTTGGAAGAGGAGAAGGCCAGAAAAATCAGGAGGTATGGACAACTTGAATGGCTCATATTCATTATCTTATGGGCTTGGTTGATGGCTTTGAAGATAGAGGTGGGGCCGGGTGCGGTGGCTTACGCCTGTAATCCCAGCACTTTGGGAGACCCAGGCAGGAGGATCACTCGAAGCCAGGAGTTCAAGACCAGACTGGGCAACGTGGTGAAACCCCGTCTCTACTAAGCATACAAAAATTAGCTGGGTGTGCTGGTGCACGCCTGTAATCCCACTTACTCTGGAGGCTGAGGTGGGAGAATTGCCTGAATCCGGGAGGCAGAGGTTGCAGTCAGCTGAGATTACACTCCTGCACTCCAACCTGGGTGACAGAGTGAGACTCTGTCAAAAAAAAAAAAAAAAAAAAAAAAAAGAAAGAAAGAAAAAAGAAAAAAGAAGAAGGTAGAGGTAGGACAGTAGATCATGTCTGGCCATCATTGTTCCATAACCCAGAATGTAGCATCAGCTAACTTGGGAACAGTTAACTCTTACTGAGAAAATAAAAATTCCTCAGGGAAGGCTTTCTTCACCATATGTGACTGCTCCCTGCCCTCCATTTAGATCAAGTGCTCTGCTATATGCCGTCAAAAAATACTGTGCTCTTCCTTCCTAGCGCTTTTCACACAATCATGTTTGTGAGATTATTTGGTTAATACCCCACCATTAGACTGAAAGCTTGGGGAGGGTAGGAACTGAGCATATCTGGCTTTGAATGTCGCTGAATAAATATTCCTAACATATGCTCAAAATCTTCTTTCTTTCTCAGGGAATCTGGCCTGCATAGGAATTGGCATTGCTTCATGATAATTTTCTTTCCTACTTGACTGCAAAATATGTCTCTTGGACCTTCCGGTTGTCTCTTGGACCTTCCGGTTCCCACTCTACTGGTCATAATTATTCAATGTCTATAGGACCTGATTACACAACAATTTGGAAGTGACTTTATAACATACCCCACAAATTAACCAGGAAGTATTTCCGTTCTCAGAGGACTTGGATACTTTACAAACTTTTCTTTGACATGATTGAGGATGTGAAGGCTGGGACTTTAAAATGCCGTTCTTTGGTTCAGGGTAGGAAAGAATGTTGGGGTGATGCTTGTTATTTGCTATACAAATATTTACTTTTATTGTTGTGTTACTGACCTTCCAACAGATTTTCTGTGGGCAGCAGAGCATTGTGAAAAGATTGTTGTTTTTGGAGCCGGGCAGATTGGAATTTAAATCCCAGTTCTAATGGTTACTAGCCATGAGGCATCTCATTGAAAACTTGGGAAAATGGTGCTTGTTTTGTAGGGTTATTCCATCTCTAGATACTAGAGCTTAGAGTGTCTAATATGGTACCTGATATGTTGTAAGGGCCAAATATGTGGTTGGTAGGTTACAGTTAGGATTATCATTGCAAAACTTCAAAAAGTGAAAATTGAAAATTGATGGCCATAGAAGCCAGATAATTTACTTTAAAAATTCACTGTGAGATAGTGCTCAGGAGAAATGGATATAGCTTTTTTTTTTTTTTCTTTTTTTGAGACAGTTTCACTCTGTCACCCAGGCTGGAGTGCAGTGGTGTGGTCTTGGCTCACTGCAACCCCCACCTCCCAGGTTCAAGCAGTTCTCCTGCCTCAGCCTCCCAAATATCTGGGATTACAGGCATGCATCACCATGCCTGGCTAATTTTTGTACGTTTAGTAGAGACAGGGTTTCACCGTGTTGGCCAGGCTGGTCTCGAATTCCTGACCTCAGGTGATCCGCCCACCTTGGCCTCCCAAAGTGCTGGGGTTATAGGCATGAGCCACTGTGCCTGGTGGGATATAGCTCTTTTAAACTTCACAGAGAGGCAGACTTTTAGGAATGCTGGAGAAAGATTAATATTCAGGAACATATGGGCATTGACTCTAGTTTCTCTACTACCCTAAGATGTAGCTTTGTCGATGAATATGTTATAGAACCAGAAGAGCTTGGCGTTGAAATACATTCCCTTACGTGGCGGTACATAGATTATTACTGTAAGTTCTGATGTGGCGATGTCAACTTTAAGTTTAAAATGGCGCTGGTTTAGCAAGAATTCAGTAGCTCTCTAGGACTCTTGCTTGCTTGGGGAATCTCTGTACCAGCAGCAGGTTCTATGAGGGATAGAGAAGACAGACCAAAGTACACAGCATCTACTGCTATTGTAGGTGGAATTTCCCTTCTGCTAAGAGTGATTAGTTTTTAACAATGGGAATGTAAAGCAGATGTGTCTGAGGCTTTGCCTGCTACTTGGAACCCCCTGGAAACGCTGCAATCCCTCTGCCCTGTGGTTCTCACACTAGCCTCGTATTAGAATCACCTGGGAAGTGGTTAAAAAAGGCTGATGCATGGATCCCCCATTAGACCAATTAAATAAGGAAGGGGACTAGACATCTGCGTAACACACACACACACACACACACACACACACACACACACACACACACCCCTCTCTAGCTGAGTTGAATGTCTCAGGGTTGAAAAATCACTGCTGGCCCAAATTTCTCAATACTCAATACTTTATAAAATTTCAGGAGCTTACATACAGGGACACAGCAAATAGAAGAGAGACTAAATTGTAGAAGAGCTTGTATCTCTGCTTTGGTGTATTTGGTTGAGGGCATTGGTCTGGGAATTAGGCCTTGTCGCTACCATCACCTGAACAGGCAGCTCACTGTTTTTCAAACTGTTAAAACCCCAGGGGAGGCGAGGTGATGGGTTCTGGGAATGGGATGTCAAGATTTGTCATTTTCAACGCGGCGTTTTTAGGAAATACTCCGCTTAGAGTGCTTCCCTTGGGCCTGCTGGTTTGGCAGCTTTACATCCAGCACTTAGATCTCCCTCTCATCTCAGAGAGCAGAAGACAGCTCTATCGGGAAAGGCAGCGTGAAAGCCAGCCCCCTGCTCGATCATCATCCCCACACAGGTGGTGCCCCTCCTGGTTAGGCACTCGCCATGTGAGTGTTAACTGAGTGGGTGGCTCCCACCTCTTCCATAGCCCTTGTGGAGGACTCAAGATCACGTGTCTTGGAATGGGAGGGGCTCAGGAGATGTGTTGGGTCACTCCACCCAGTGGGGGAAGACTGAGGCCCAGAGAGTCCACCCAGACGGGTGCACAGGGTTAGGGTGGAGCAGCTGGCCACAGTGCAGGTCCTTAAGCCTAGGTTAGGGTTTTTCCCATCTTTCTTTATTCCCTCCATTTTTAAAAATTTCATTTTAAATGGTTCTGAGTCATATCCACTTTTATTTTATTCCTTGGTTTCTCTGGCTTTCTCTTTTCCTAGCTTCCTTCTGACTCCATCCTCTCCCATTTTCCCCTATTTTTCTTTTCGATTTTGTCATCTTAGCTCTTATGTTCTTTGTTTTGCTTTGATCGAAGTGTTCTGACTGGAAAAGATGGTTAATTTTTCTTAGACTCAAGCAGTCTGTTTCAGTGAATAAGGTGACTGTTTAAAGTTTGTGATCAGTAGTTCAAAAATGTAAAAAATCGGGTCAAAAGCAGAAAAAAAAACATAGGAAAACGGATGGAAAGAAAACTCAAAGTTCATCGTTTCTGAACTCCTTCACAGAGGCAGATGCTGTCAGGTGGAGATGGGAATGAGGCCATTGTTTCCCAAACTCTTCACAGATGGCAAGAGATGATGTTGGACAACTAGATTGCAGTGTGAAAGCTCATTTGAAGAAAACTTCTTGTGGCATCTCAGCAGGAGAGCGTTTTGATGAACAGGATGGTTATTGCCTGCCTGGCTGGAATTTTTTATTTTCTGCGTCATTCTATTTGAAATCATGGGGATTTGACCAGAGGATATTTCCCTCCATGTGTATGACATTTTGTATTTGGGATAATAAGTACCTTCTCTCCAAACATTTTAGGATGTAAAATGTACTACAGTGACATGTACTTTTTCCCTCAGATATTACCAGATTAATCTCTATAAAAGCAGAAAAAGGAGAAAATGTAGATCTGAATGTAATTTTTGTTCAATATCTTTTTTGCTTCCTGTAACTTCCCGGAAGGAAGAGATTATTATGAAATTCTCTGAAAGGATGAAATCTGTGTTCCAGTCTTGGGGAGAACATGACCCCTCTTAAAGTGTTTTCTAACAGGCTGCAGTAGTGGATGCTAATTTAGTTTTGGTGTTCAGTATCCATCCATTCACCCTTTACGGAATCCTCTCTTCTCCAGGCTCAGGTCATTTACTAAAATAAAGCTGGTCTTATGCCCAGCTCTATCTAGGGAGCATATAACCCAGGCTTAAGTCACGTGCGTGCGGTCTTCTCCTGCCTGTAGTGACTGGTTGGAGATTGGTGTGTGATCCTGGGGAGCCAGTGAGACTACCGAGGGAGAAACGTGTTCTGTTTTTCCACTTGAACCTGAAAGGGTATGTACTGTAGTTGTAGCCAGTTATAAAGAGAAAGCCCATTTGAGAGTGAACTGACACAGAATATGAAACCTGATTGATAGAAAACAGATAACATTTGAATATACTCAGAGGAGACTTAGACAATTGGGCAGAGTTGGGGATAAATTAGTGAAGATCAATGTGGGCTGAATTGTGCTCTCCCTGCCACCTCCAACTAAAGATATGTTCAAGTCCTAACTCTGGGTACCCGGGAACGTGACTCATTGGAAATAGGGCCTTTGTAGACGTAATTAAGAAGTCATTTAAAAATGAGGTCATGTAAGAGTAGAGTAGGCCCTTAATCCAAATGACTGGTGTCTTTATAACGAGAGAAGAGACACAGAGACAGACACGTAGAGAAGAGATGCCACGTGAAGACAGACACACACATGGAAAAAGGCCACATAGGCCAGGCACAGTGGCTCACAACTGTAAACCCAGCACTTTGGGAGGCTGAGGAGGGAGGATTGCTTGAGGCCAGGAGTTTGAGACCAGCATCGGCAACATAGTGAGACCCTGTCTCGCCAAAAAAAAAAAAAAATTGGCTGAAAGTGGTGGCATGTACCTGTACTCCTAGCTACTTGGGAGGAGGCTGAGGTGGGAGGAGGATGGCTTGAGTCCAGGAAGTTGAGGCTGCAGTTAGCCATGATCATGCCACTGCACTCCAGCCTGGGCAACAGAGCGAGACTCTGTCTCAAAACAAACAAACAAACAACAACAAAAAAGTACCATGTGAAGAAAAGACTGGTTTTTTTTTTTTTTTTAATTCCAGGGAAAATATAAACTTGTTCAGGAAAGGAAAGGTGAACAGGATATACTGCATGGCTTTGTGGTCAATAATTTAATAGTTATAGTTTCATAAATATTGATTATTGCTCTTACCAAAATTATAGTATACTGGGAAGTATATATGTGTGGTGGGGTTGCGCATGTGTGTGTGGGTACTTATGAAGTCATCTTCCATAGTGCAAAGTCCATATATGAATCTTAAACTAAAAAATCAAGAGGCAGCAACATGAACATGACATTTAGAGATATAGAGGTAAAAAGTAAATGGTTCAGTTAAAAGAGCTGGAAGTATCTGCCTTCTGGGAGTAGGAAACAGGAGGTAGGGACTGCTTGGACTGCTGTAGAACAGTTTGACTCTTTATACTATGTGCATGAATTACTTTGATATAAAGAAAAACTGCTTTAAAAAGGAGAAGAAAATTTGAACCTGTGAAACAAACTACTTGTAGAACTACAGAATGTAATGACTTTGGATAAAAGTATGACACTAGATACATTTACTTTGGGGCTAGTTTCTAGTACCTCTGTTTTCTGGGCAGTGGGGGATGGGGGTGGGAGGGAGGGGGTCAAAATTCCTCCATGAAGCCTTTACATCTCCCCTTCTCCTATATTCAAGTCCCATTCTTATAAAAGAATAGAACCTCCATTACTCTAAATTTGTAATTACTGTTTAAAACCATAAAGTTCATTTTTACAGGGATCTTTCCTTAAGACTGAAGGAGGTTCTAAAGATGAAATTTCCTTCTATGTATGTTTCCCTGGGGTGGGACTCACAGACATTTTCTTATCCCACTGGAATTCTGAGTTGCATAAGTTTGTTTCTGAATAGTAACTAAAAGCTCAGTGTCTTTGGCCTCTCACACTGACCTTTAAGGCAAATGCCTTTGAACCGTCCACTCCAGTCTGTCAATCCTCCTTGAAGAATGGTCCAGCCTGCACTGCTGCTTTTTACCATCAGGGGGCAGTGGGGCCACGAGTGCCCAGGGAGACAGGGAAGGATGTTTAGCACCTGGCAAGTGGGAGGAAGTGTCTCTCAGTGTTTGCACTTAAAGTATCTCAGTAGCTAGATACTTCATTGGTACAAATGGTGTATTTTCTTCTAAATTTTGTGCAATACAAAAAGGCAGGAAGTTTGATCTTAGTGCATTTGCCATGGCCATCTATTTCACTATGAGCCAAGAATTTATTAGGAAAACAAAAAGAACTGCAAGAATAACTCTAGATTGACAATTCCCCATTTTCCTACTTGTCGAATAGGTTTGGTACATGTTCTGAAAGAAGACGGTGCCAGTGGAAAAAGTGCTCTGCTTTCTTCCCTATTATTCCAAAATAGATGTGCTTCTCACACACATGGATAAACCATTTACTCCTGATTTGTATCTCAGGGACAAATCTGACTTATTAGCACCATTATTTGTAAACTGCTAACCTGGTTCCCTGTGCTGTTGTAACGCTATCTTGATGGGTTGCTGTGAAAATGTGAAGATGTCTGTCAGGCAGGAAAAATTATGTAAAAATGATGTGGGTATAGAAAATGGGATCGACAAAATGTAATAAACTCCTCCTGGGCTGAAGAGCAGAGCTGCATATGTAATGAAGTACTTTAGGATTACGTCACCTTTTATATAACATCTGGCAGTGACTTTTATTTCAGAGCTAATTTGAAGAAGCCAGGCGCTTTTCTCTTCCCCTCCCCAAGACTGCCTTTATCTGAAAGAAGAAAGAAGGAACTGTTACATTTTGCATGCAAAGAAAGCCAGAGTGGCTAGATTACTCCCTTAGGGTAATGGAGAAAGGAAAAAGAAATTGAAAAAGGTCAGGTGAACAAAGCAGAAGGAATGAAGAGGTTTGTGTGATTCTTAGTGAAATTGGACCAGTCTAAGCAACCAGACAGGTAATCTGGGTGACTCTACCCCTCCTTCTTCCCTCCTGTGCCCCTCCCTTGGCTGTGGCTGTATAGATATGACCCAAGAATCCTATGGAAATAGCATTTCCTTAAATATTTTGTCTGAAGTGAAGGGTTGAAAAAATCATTGAGATAATTTGGGAAAATCTTAAAATTTGAAAAAGCTCAAAGCTCAAACACCTCTCTCCCCCAGTAATATCTAGACATTGATCTATCACAATAGATTATTCAGATGGTCAACTTGCTGCTTTAATTTGTCTATATAGGCAATGGTGAAAAAGTCTTTTATGAAATTGAATGGGAATTCACTCCTTTGAAGCCAGGGACACAGGAGGGATGAAGACCCTCTTTGTACTTCCCCTTTTCCTTCCCTCATAGCTTCTGGGTCTATGCTTGCCTTGGTGCAACCTGGACCTTGCTGGACCATGTTTGCTGACCTCCTTGTTCTCTTTCATCATGTGTTTTTTGAATCTTCCATTATTGTGTCAACCCTGGAAATGCTCTTGTCTGAATTTCAAGGCCATGTCTACAGTTCAGAAGAGGTAGTGTCTTACTTACGTATCTAATGGGTTCCCAAAAATGTGTTTGAAAGTTAGTTGGATATTTGAAAGTCGAACAATAGATTTGCATGTTGTAAGGAAGAATTTGTTCTCAATTCTAGCTAAAGTATATGATGAAATCCCTAATTATGGTTTCTGCCAGTGCCACCTCCCTCAGGCCTTGGCAACCCTGTGGGTGGGTGAGAACAGGCACATGGCTGGAGTGGGTGGCAACTGCCAGTCGTTGTGGGCTGAGGAAGTTAATCCAGGAATCTCTCCTTCCAAGACTTAGCCCTCCTTCCCTCAGCCCAGCCTGAAAGGGCAAGGGCTGGAGTAGAGGGTCTGGTTCTTTTTTTTTTTTTTTTTTTGAGACAGAGTTTTGCTCTGTCACCCAGGCTAGAGTGCAGTGGCTCGATCTCGGCTCATTGCAACCTCCACCTCCTGGGTTCAAGCTATTCTCTTGCCTCAACCTCCCAAGTACTGAGATTATAGGCATAGGCCACCATGCCTGGCTAATTTTTTGTATTCTTAGTAGAGATGGGGTTTCACCATATTGGCCAGGCTGACTTCAAACTCCTGACCTCAAGTGATCTGCTTGCCTCGGCCTCCCAAAGTCCTGGGATTACAGGCATGAGCTGCCTCGCCTGGCTGAGGATCTGGTTCTTAACCTACCTCCAGGAATAATCACATGTGACACCTATGAGGTGGTGGACACGGCGTTGGTGGACATGGGCAGAGTACTGGAGTGGTTGGGGCTGGTCAAATGACACCCTGAGAAATGGTGGTCCTGTGTGAGCTGAGGAGCTCCAGGCTCCCTGGCCATGATCTCTGGAGTTCTGTCTGGCAGTTCTGGCCAATGGAGACTTATCTCTGGCTGGAAAGGAGGTGCTAGAAAATTCTTCTGTTGTCTTAACTTAAAACTGGCCCCTTCTCTGAGTAGCTGTGGCTGCCTGGCATGAGATTGTTCTATCAATAATCTAAGGTAATTCAGGAAAGATTGAATTTTGAGTAAAAAAGGTTTGCAGATGCTAGTGTTTAATTCTTTTTTTGAGACAGAGTCTCGCTGTGTTGCCCAGGCTGGAATGTAGTGGCTGGATCTCAGCTCACTGCAAGTTCTGCCTCCTGGGTTCATGCCATTCTCCTGTCTCAGCCTCCCGAGTAGCTGGGACTACAGGCGCTCGCCACCTCACCTGGCTTGTTTTTTGTATTTTTTAGTAGAGAGGGGGTTTCACCGTGTTAGCCAGGATGGTCTCGATCTCCTGACCTCGTGACCCACCTGTCTCAGCCTCCCAAAGTGCTGGGATTACAGACTTGAGCCACCGTGCCTGGCCGCTAGTATTTAATTTTTGATAGTGTGGTGTCTTGGGTTATGTATTGCAGCATAGCATACTACCCAAAAACTTAGTGTCTTAAAACCACATTTTAATTATCTCACAGGTTCCTTGGTCAGGAATTTGGTCAGTGCTTGCTGGGTGATTCTTCTGCTTCACATGGCATTGACTGGAGTCACTTAATGGTCTGGTGTGAGCTGAAGCATCCAAGATGGCTTCCCTCACATGCCTACTGTCTTGACAGGAATGGCTGACAGGCTTTGGGCCCTTCTCCCTCTTGACATAGTCTTAGAGTATCTCTACATGTTCTCTTTAGAAGGGCAGTTGGACTCTCACATAGCGGCTCACTCAGAACTCTGCTGGAGACTAGGGTTGGAATTGGCATAGCACCAATTCTGTGATACTCCATTGGTCAAAGCAGTCACAGGACAGCCCAGAATCAAGACTAATGGAAACAGATCCCTTCTCCATAGGAGAGGAGTGTCAAAGAATTTGTAGCCATCTTTGATCCACCACATGGGGGTTGCATAACTATAGAATGTGTGGAACTGAAGCAACAAAGAAAATATGTGGGGGAAACACATTTCCTGTCTTTCCTAGCTAGGAATCAGAAGGACTAAGCTTCCTTTTCTGCTGTCACCCAAGGCAAATGTTTTGCAAAACTAGGGCAATATTGAGGTTTGTATCTCCCTTTGTGCTTTTGGTTCAAGATACAGCTCTTGTTAAAGTGCTTAGGAACTCTGCTGGTAGGTGCACTGTAAAAACATAAGTGGATAACGTCTGAAGGATACTTTGGAGATGATATTGGCAAATTTCCAAAGGAAGAGTTGGGAACATTTCTCGTTTTCTCCATTGTATCACACAGCTGTGCCAACAACTAAACAAGCAATGGATTATTCAGGTTTTGAAAACTTTTCAGGTTTTTCCTTTTGTCTACAGCAGAGCAGGGAGGGGGAGAGACTTGGTTTTTAAAGTCTAATTTAACTATGTTTAATTTCCTTTGTCTCTAAGTTTTATATGCAAGATTTCAGCAAAAGCTTTAGCAAAAATGATAGCAATAGTGTGTTGCTTATTATTGTAGATATGACACAATACTGGCAGCATCATGGGGTCCTCTTTCAGGCACTAATTTAACTAGTTTTTGAAGAGATAATTTGTGCACATAGTACAAATTTTAAGGGAACAATAGAACACCAAATACAAATCCGCCCCCTGCCTAATTCCCATTCCTGAGTCCCTCATGTCCCTTCCTCAGAGACAGTTGCTCTTTATTGTATATCCTTCTGGACAAATTCTCTTTTTTTTCTTTTTTTGAGACAGAGTCTCACTCTGTTGCCCAGGCTGGAGTGCAGTGGCACAATGTTGGTTTACTGTAACCTCTGCCTTCCAGGTTCAAGTGATTCTCCTGCCTCAGTCTCCCAAGTAGCTGGGACTATAGGCACATGCCACCATGCCTGGCTAATTTTTGTATTTTTAGTAGAGATGGGGTTTTACCATGTTGGCCAGGCTGATCTTGAACTCCCGACCCCAGGTGATCTGCCCAACTTGGCCTCCCGAAGTGCTGGGATTATAGGTATAAGCCACCATCTCCTGTCCTTCCAGACAAATTCTATGCATATACAAATATCCACTCTCTCTGTGTGTATGTATAATTGTAGGATATTTGGTTATATATCCCTTTCCCTCACAAAGAGAAGCATACTGTATGTGGTTTGCACTTTGCTTTTTCATGAAATGATGTATTGGAAATTGTTCTGTATCAGTAAATCTAGATTAACTTCTTTTTTCCCAAGAGCTACATTGTATTTTATTGTATCATCCTCTTTTTTAAACAAAACAAAACAAACAAACAAACAAAACGGCCAGGTGTGGTGGCTCACACCTGCAATCCCAGTACTTTGGGAGGCCAAGGCGGCAGATCATGAGGTCAGGAGATTGAGACCAAGAGATGCAGACCATCCTGGCCAAAATGGTAAAACCCTGTCTCTACTAAAAGTACAAAAATTAGCCAGGTGTGGTGGCATGTGCCTGTAGTCCCAGCTACTCGGGAGGTTGAGGCAGGAGAATCACTTGAACCCAAGAGGCAGAGGTTGCAGTGAGCTGAGATCGCACCACTGCACTCCAGCCTGGTGACAGAGTGAGACTCTGTCTCAAAAACAAACAAACAAACAAAGAAAAAAACTAGTCTCTGATTGATGGTTATCTGGTTATCTAGGTTGTTTCCAATCTTTTGCTGTTATGAATAACATCAAAATGATTAGTCTTAGGCATGCATATTTTTGCATATGTGCAACTATATCTAGGATGGGATTGTGGGATTGAGGAGTATGAACATTGTAATTTTGATATCTATTACAAATGATTCTCCATAGAGATTCTATTAGTTTACATTCTGCCACTCAGCTTTTGTTTTAGATTCTGGTGATTGTCAGTGGAATTTGTTCTGAGGGAGTCAAAGGTTAAGAAACAAGCTATAAGATTGAACAAGAAAAGATCCACATTTGTGTTTTAACATCAGTCTTATTTATTTATTTATTCATTTATTTATTTATATTTGAGATGGAGTCTTGCTCTGTTGCCAGGCTGGAGTGCAGTGGCATGATCTTGGCTCACTGCAGCCTCTACCTCCCAGGTTCAAGCAATTCTCCTGCCTCAGCCTCCCGAGTAGCTGAGACTAGAGGTGCGCACCACCACGCCCAGCTAAGTTTTGTATTTTTAGTAGAGATGGGGTTTCAGCATGTTGGCCAGGATAGTCTCGATCTCTTGACCTCATCATCTGCCTGCCTCAGCCTCCCAAAGTGGTGGGATTACAGATGTGAGCCACTGCACCCGGCCCATCAGCCTTTATTTTATGAGATTTCTAAGTAGTCTACCAAATATCCTGGCAAAATGGACTAGCATCAGGTAGTCCTCACCAGAAGAAAGCCTGTCTCATGAAAGAATGAGAAGTCTGGACTTGGAGGGGTAAGAATCTGTTTCTGGTCTGACATTGCTAGTACTCACTGTTGGATTTTAGCAAATTATCCTTTCTTTGACCTCAGTTTTCTTATTTGTCAAATGAATATTTATAGCAGATGATCTTAGAAGAATCATTGGATTCAAAATTATTTGATTCTATGAAAATCCTTTCACTTTTTATAATGTAATAAAAAGTCCTATACAGGAATAGTTGCATAACTTGCAAATCCCTGTGCAAAATGAAAATGCAGGTCCCCTGATCAAAAATTATGTAATATTTAAAGATGGCCACAGCATTTACCCAAGTGTGGGCCCTTTTGAGCACAGGGACCCTTTGTAACTGCACAGATGGTAAGTCTGCAAAGCTGGTCCTGCTCCTATGAAGACTCTTGCCTCTAAATCAGTAGTTTATCTGTACTTAAGTATTTGGTGGCCACTTTGACATAGAGATGCACCTGAAATTCCCAACATCCTTTTTTTAAGGAAAGCTGCCTTGGTACACAGCGCCTTGCCGAAGGAAGTGGCCCTAAACTGTACGTTGTGCAGAGGGCACCTGCTGATTGGACCAGAGGCAGCCACCTGACCCACGGGCAACCAGTTCATAGGCTGGCAAGTAGCTTGAAGGGTGGTCTGGCAGGGAAAGCTCTGGCCAGTGGGAATTAGGTGATTACGTTGGTGAAACAGACCCTCTGGAATTTGAGCTGAGAAATATGGAGAGGATCAGCCAGCTAGATTGGGGGTTAGGGGTTGGTGAGAGTGGGGGTGGCGTGTAGGTAGAGAGGGAAGAAGTCACATATATTGTCATGTGTAACTGACCAGTGAACCCTCATTACCTGAGGTAGCCTAAGTGAATTTATTTCTGTCCTTTGTAACCCAAAGAGCATAATTAACCCAGTGTTATGCCAGACCACAGCTTCAGCCTGTTAGTGATTAAGCCATCCAGGGAGTATGGATTAAGAGTAATTAAAAGTATGGAAATAGAAAAATAGCTCCCAGTCCCCGTTTTCTCCTTCATCTGCCAGCTACTGCATTGGAACCTGCTGGCTGAGCAGCCTGCATTGGCCAGGTGAGGGGTGATCTGAGCTGGTTGAGGGGGGGCCCTTCTGTTGTTTTCCTTCTTTTTTTTGTGGCTTAGCCAACTTTCTTACATATCCCTAGGACAGTTTTTAAAAAAACTTCTCCTAAGTTATTCTTGACATCTTGTTCTACTTCCAGTGAAGTAGCCCTAGGAAAAACGTAGCTGTCAAATGTGCAACAAGACACACATTTTCTTGGTATTTTTTTCTTTCTGCTGGACTGTGCTAATGGATCCCTGGAGTCTGCAGCAGGATGAGGCAGTAGCTGGACCAAATGACCTCCCCATACCTTTTGCAGTCAAACTATGCTAAGGAAAGTATTTCAATATAGTCACTTTCCAACCTGCAATTATAGAATATCTATATAATTGTTTGATGTTTTTCTCTTTCCTTCATGGCTCAATAGAGGCTGAGTTTGTTGGTCTTCAGATGAATAACCAACAAATTTGGTCAGGGATATCTTATAACTTATCATTGCCAGTAATTTGCTTTCTAGGATGCATTAAAATCTGTGGTGTGTGGGTGCATTACTTATAATAACATACACTGTGCAGAGAAGCCCTCTTCAATGAGGCATACATAAAGCTGCACCATGCAAAATGGATCCTGATTCGAATGAATCACTCTGTAGCCTGAAAGCCCTGGGTACACGTGACACAGGACTCAAAGAGTGCTCATCTGACCCACAGATGCCTCTCCACAGGGCACAGTTTAGCTGTGTTTATGGGGGTAGACTGGGTGAACAAATTGTTCAACTGGCATTAAACATGGAAAAAGGGAAATTTCTGTTTGCCTTTATGTTAATGCACTGCCTTCAGTGTTCTGCCCCGAAAGGGCCCAGGTCTGGGAGAAGAAACAAAGGTGAAAGGCCTAGAGTTCTATTTTTCCTAGCCTGGGGCATCAGCTATACTTTACCAACATCCAACAAATATCTTGGTGAACACCTAGGTATGGGTGCAGGGCCTGGCTTGAGCCTGTGGGCTATCTAGGTTGATTACCATGGAAATACACTTGAGGCCTGTGTGACCAACATTTCTATACATGGCAAAGGGAATAATGAACCCAGTAAGATTTCCAAGTTCATTTTCCTGTGAATTTCAGGAACCTAAGCGTTTTCATGTCTGTCTTCTCTTCATAAAATGAAGATGGCAACATTGATATTACTCTAAATGTGGGACATAACCCCTGACATATATTACTGTAATACTTTTTGTTTACATGAAACATATCTGGGTTTTTGAAAATAATAAACATTGAAATATGATTTTAAAAAAGAAGCATTGGCCAGGTGTGGTGGCTCACACCTGTAATCACAGCATTTTCGGAGGCCAAGGTGGGCAGATCACGTGAGGTCAGGAGTTCGAGACTAGCCTCACCAATATGATGAAACCCCATCTCTACTAAAAATACAAAAATTAGCCAGGCGTGGTGGCATGCACCTGTAATCCCAGCTACTCGGGAGGCTGAGACAGGAGAATCGCTTGAACCCGGGAGGCGGAGTTTGCAGTGAGCCGAGGTCGCGTCATTGCACTCCAGCCTGGGCAACAAAAGCAAAACTCTATCTCAAGAAAAAAAAAAAAAAAGGCATTAATATTTAAGGATATCTGGCTGACTGAAAGAGAGAGTAGATCAGAAAAGCTTATCTGATCACAGGAACAAACCGGGGCAGATATACATATATTTAAACTTATTAGGAGGCTGCAGTGTTAACTGATTAGTAGGTGGGGTGGACCAGGACAATGTCATTTATTTAGGCATTTAAAGCATTCTCTGTAAAATGTATCCTAAGAGTCATAAACTCAACCTGGCAGTGGTAAGTGTGAGGGAAAAACTCCCATGGATTAGAAGCTGATTATCCTGAGGAAGTCCAGAGATGAAGATCATGGCTGATTCCTAGGATGTGAGGATTAATGGCAGATGACCACAGTGCTCTCCTGTAGTTTATTTTATCATTTGGTTTGTTTTATCATTTCTGTTTCCCATTAGTTTAGAGAACATTCTCATAAACATACCTATTTCACACCCACATGCCAAGTCATGAAGTAATGCCATTTAATTTACAACCAAATATAGATCCATTGCTGACCTTTCCCAGTTTTATAGAATCATGGATTCTTCTGAACAGTCCTCAAAGAGAACAACATAGATGGCAGAAGCAGGACATAGGGCTTTCTCAGGTGTCACTGAAGTCTCCTGCTTCTTGATGAGGCCACCAGGACTCTGCAGTTGGCCAGTGATGTGGGTCTCCGACCCCAAGGCAAGGCTAGCGATGGCTGCCCACACGAGCCTGCAGGCTCTAGTGTGAACCAAGAGATGGCACACACAATTTGTGGATTACAGGAAATGTCAGTGAACAATTAGAAGGTAGACGAAACTGTGAGGAATTTCAGAGGCCAGGATGAATGAGAAATTGGTCAATATGGTGTAATGTTCCCCTTAAACAATTGCTTCACCCCCATTTAGCCTGGCTGCAAAATGTTCAAACAACATAATAGAATGTAGAATAAAAAGTGAACATTTTCTGGGCCAGGTGTGGTGGCTCATGCCTGTAATCCCAGCACTTTGGGAGGCTGAGGTGGGTGGATCACTTGAGGTCAGGAGTTCAAGACCAGACTGGCTAACATGGCGAAACCCCATCTGCACTAAAAATACAAAAAATTAGCTGGGTGTGGTGGCGTGCACCTGTAATACCCCCCACTAGGAAGACTGAGGCAGGAGAATCACTTGAACCTGGGAGATGGAGGCTGCAGTGAGCCGAAATCATGCCGCTGCACTTCACCTGGATGACAGAGCAAGACTCTGTCTCCCCCCGCCAAAAAAGTAAACATTTTCTAATTTCTCATCTTGCCTGAATTTTACTCCCCTCCCAGAGGTAACAACTGCTTTCTGTTTTCTGTGTACATCAAACTTTCATACCCAAATATATGTATGCATTTAAGCATGGAAAGTAACTGGTATGACAATGCACACTTGTTATTTAGCCATATGTCTTAGTACAAATAGATCAGCTTCATTCTTTAAACTACAGTGTTATTCTCCTTTAGGTGGACATTTAACATTCTCTACTGTAAACAGTACTGCAGTGAAGATCCTTGTTTGTGCTTCTTTGTGAACAGTTGTAAGCATTTCTTTAGAAGAGAGGCTTGGCAGTGAAATTTCTGGGTAGAACTGTATGTATATTTACAATATTGACAGATACTGCCAAATTGTCATCTAAAATAATAGTCATTTTTATTTCCACCATCAGTGTATAGGAGTATCTATTTTTCCTACATCCTTGACAACCCTGGATATGTTTAATCTTGATAATTTTTGTCAATATGGAGGATAAAGAAGAGTGACTTCTTTTATATTTCCTTGACTTGTAAATGTCAAACATATTTTCCTTACTAATTGACCATTTGCATTTTTTTGTGAAATACGCAAAAAAATTTTGTGAAATATGCAAGAATATTGTCTATTCTTGTTCATTGCACATTTTTTCTATTGTTTTTTATTTTATTGACTTAGAGTCACTATTTTCTAAATACAGATTACTTGGATTTTTTGTATTTCACATATTTTATACACTTTACACATTTGTCATTACTTGGATTTTTTGTATTTCACATATTTTATACACTTTAGACATTTGTCATTTCTTTTCTTTTTTTTTGAGACAGGGTCTTGCTCTGTTGCCCAGGCTGTAGTGCAGTGGTGCGATCTTGGCTCACTGCAGCCTCCATCTCCTGGGCTCAAGCAATCATCCCACCTCAGCCTCCCAAATAGCTGAGACCACAGGTGTGTGCCACCATATCTGACTAATTTTTGCATTTTTTATAGACATGAGAGTTTCGCCATAGTGCCCAGGCTTGTCTCCAACTCCTGAGCTCAAGCAGTTTACCTCAGCCTCCCAAAGTACTAGGATTACAGACATGAGCCATTATGCCCAACCAACTGAGCCATTTTTCTTTGTCCCTGGCGTTTTATATTGTAAAGAAGTATAAGTAGTCAAACCTGCCCATCCTTTTTCTTTTATGGCGTAATTTTCCTGCTCCCAGATTATAAAAAATATTTTCCCTAAGACTTCGTTGGTGAAAAAATTACTTAATCCTTTAATGTATCCAATATGTAGTTTTGTATAATGTGTGATAGAGTGAAACTTTCCTTTTTTCTAGAAGAAATTATCATTTCAGACGCACTCAACCTCTGATACATCCCATACACCCTCTGTGACATCTTGGAATTATAGATCCTTAGAACGTCTGTAGAGAGAATCCCCTGAAATTGTGCACAGATTTTTGTGTGATGTGTTTAGATGCATTTTGTTTTTCCCTGTGGGAATATCCCTTAATTTTCTTCAGATTCGCAAAAGGATGCATGATGCAACAAAGGTTAGGAAGATGTGCGTTACATTCTCTCCCCTACCCTCCATCAGAGGGTACCAGAAAGGCAGCCTTGTTTCTACGTTTCTTTCCAAACTCCCCTTTTCAATTCTTCAAGTCTTATTTAATATTAGTAGTGCTTTCCAGTTAATTCATTCAACAAATGTTAAGTGAGCATCTGCTACATTAGGCTTCGTATCAGCAAAGCTCACTAAGACCTGGAAGCTGCACTCCACCGGCTGATAGTCTAGTTGCAAAGACCACAAATAGTGTAACACCTTAGACCATCAGTCCCCAACTTTTTTGGCACTGGGTATTGGTTTCGTGGAAGACAATTTTCCATGGATGTGGATTGGGGGAATGCTTTTGGGATGATTCAAGCACATTACATTTATTGTGTACTTTATTTCTATTATTATTACATTGTATTATATAATGTATACTTGTATATATGCATATGTCATTACATGTAATATATACAGTGACAGATCATCAGACAATAGATGATCATAAGGAGCGTGCAAACTCGATTCCTTACATGTGCAGTTCACAATAGGGTTCATGTTCCTATGAGAATCTAACGCCCCCGCTGATCTGACAGGAGATGGAGCTCAAGTGGTAATGCTCACTCATCCGCTGCTCACCTCCTGTTGTGTGGCCTGGGGGTTGGGGATCTCTGCATTAGACTACTGTTTAAGTGTCACGATAATGGTATGCACAGAGGGCTGTGAGTGTTTATAGGAGAAAGCAAGTCCTAGATTTTGTGTGTGTGTGTGTGTGTGTGTGTGCAGTCATTTCAGGAAGGTAATTCTGTAATCAGTGTGAAGAAGAAAGACAAAACAGAGACCAGTTGGGAAGCTGGTAGAGAAATGGGAGAAACATTAGGGATTGAACTGAAGCTGTGTCAGTGAAGAGGGAGTGGATGTGAAAGATTCAGGATACACCAAGAAGGTAAAACAGGCTGGAATTATTTGTTGAGCTATTGATTATGGGGATTAGTGGGGAATTAGAAGTCAGGAACAATTGTGAGGTTTCTGGTTTGGGTGACTGGTTGCTGGCATCATTGCTGAAATCGGACACAGGCTGAGTATCAGATAAAAAGGAAAAGTTGAGTTTAGTTTTGCACATTTACAGTACTGTACGTTGATATAGACAGGAACGGATGTGATCACCCTAAATGAGAGTGTAGACAGGCAATGATCTGGGAGCTAACAATGTTTTAGAGGTTCATGGAAAACGGGAAAGGTTATTAGGTTGAAAAAGAGAAATATGAGAAAAATCAAGAGAAAATGTTGTAAGACATGGTGAGAGAGAGTTTCAAGGAGGAGGAAGTGGTCAACAGGGGGAAATGTTGCAGATAAATCAATCGAGATAAAGACAGAAAGGGCAAGCCTGACCCAAAGTGGTGACACCCTGTCTCTACTAAATATACAAAAATGTGCTGGGCGCAGTGGCTCATGTCTGTAATCCCAGCACTTTAGGAGGCTGAGGCAGGCAGATCACTTGAGGCCAGGAGTTCAAGAACAGCCTGGCCAACACTGCGAAACCCTGTCTCTACCAAAAAACAAAAACTAGTGGGGCCTGGTGGCGCTTGCCTATAGTCCCAGCTATGGGCATGAGTCCCAGCTACAGGCTGAGGCAGGAGAATCGCTTGAGCCTGGGAGGCAGAGGTTGCAGTGAGCTGAGATCATACCACTGCAGTCCAGCTTGGGCAACAGATTGAGATGCTGTCTAAAAAAAAAAAGGACTCATTTTCCAGATTGGATTAATAGGACTTCAGGACCCCCAAAGGACCACATCCTAGAAGCTGTAACTCGCTCTGCAAAATGTATGCAAACTTCTGCTAAATTAGATTGAAGGCCACATTTGTAATCAAGAGCCTTGGGGGCAAAAGAGACAGAAAAGCAAACAGGAACACTGAAACATTTTGTTTTTCTCCCCATCAAAACTAAGATAAACAGTTATGTGACAAGTGGCAGAGGAGGAACAAAATGAATGTAATATATTCTAAGTAAGAACTATAAAGGCAAGAAAGATTTTAGTTTCAAATGGTAATTTCATTTTGAGCTGTAATGAGCAAAATGTGAGGAGCAAAATGGACTTTTTCTATAGCAGAGCACACGTGAAAGTGAGATTTCTGTTTCTGCCTGTTCTCTCAGTGACCAGTACTAGTGTGGAACTGAAGATGAGATGAGCTTATATCCCCTCGTGTGTGCTCTGCGTTTTAATGATAGTTTGGCGTGCAGGGGCAGAGGCCTACAGCTTTAAAAAGTGGATGTGCTTTATCATTTTAACTCAAGATGACGACTCATTTTTCCCCTTTGGTGAGTGTACAATCTTGCATTATTCCAGGCAGTCCTTTTTTTTCAAATAGGAAATGCAGTCTGTTTTTTTCTCCTTTTGACAAATGCCATACAGATAAACCTCTCAGCATAATTGTTCCTCTTTCAAAGATTTTTGTGTGGAATATTTATAGCAAAATGTAAGTCTGTCTGGTATAAACAGTGTTAATTATGGTTATTACACTCTCCTTTACACTTGTCAGTGATTGCTTAGAATGTCATGCTGGAATCTAAAAGTCCATTTTGAAAAGAAGGAAGGGAAAATGAGAGTTCTGAGGGACGGATAAAGTGCTTAATGTTCTTTTGGTGGGTCGAGTCAATAATATTACCTTTTTTGAGTAAAGAGAAAGGAAAACTATGTTTGTTTACCTGAATTTCATGTCTGTTGTCATTGCTTTTGGTTGAATTCTTTTATTTCAGCTGTGTATTTCAGTTAACTAGCAAAGATAAATCAGAAGCAGACTCTTAGATAGGTTGGGAAAAAAATGTTCTTACCAAGGAAGTATCAGAGAAGGAAGAAGCTGGCTCAGTGGCTCATGTCTGTAATTCCAGCACTTACGAGGCTGAGGCAGGAGAATCACTTGAGTGCAGGAGTTTGAGACCACCCTGTGTAACATAGGGAGACCCCGTCTCACCAAAGAAAAAGAAATTTGCTGGGTGTGGTGTGCAGCTGTGGCATCCCAGCTGCTTGGGAGGCTGAGCTGGGAGGATTGCTTAAGCCCAGGAGGTCAAGGCTGCAGTGAGCCATGATCGCACCACTGCACTCCAACCTGGGTGACAGGATAAGACCCTATGTAAAAAAAAAAAAAAAAAAAAGAAGGAAGAAATATTCATAACCAACCATTTTTTCCTGCAAATATAATACTGTTACTTGGCTGGGCTCGGTGGCTCACACCTGTAATCCCAGCAGTTTGGCAGGCTAAGGCAGGCGGATCACTTGAGGTGAAGAGTTTGAGACTGGTCTGGCCAACATGATGAAACCCCGTCTTTACTAAAAATACAAAAATTAGCTGGGTGTGGTGGTGCATGTCTGTAATCTCAGCTACTCGGGAGGCTGAGGCAGGAGAATTGCTTGAACCTGGGAGGCAGAGGTTGCAGTGAGCCGAGATTGCGTCAGTGCACTCCAGCCTGGGCGACAAGAGCAAAACTGTGTCTCAAAAAAAAAAAAAAATACTGTTACTTGACAATATTTCTAACTTGCTTTTTCCAAGTCACACCAATCTGAGGGGACAGGCTTGGAAAACTAGGGTGAGGGTGATGGCCACAAATGGATGTGACCTTGAGAACTTACTAGGCAGAATCCTTGGGACATCAATCCTTCTCTTTCCCCTCCACTTCCCAGGCTCTTTCCCTTTCTCTGGCTTGGTCCTGGGTGATGCACATGTTTTCCCTGGAGACTCTCAGCCTCTTGAATATCTGTCCTGCTGTTACCAATGCTGCTCTTTGCCTTGGGGATTGGTGGCCTCAGCGGGAGTTCATGTCTTTCACCTTGAAGGCCTTACAGTGCCTGTGTCCTGAACCCCCTCACTCTCTTTCGTCTAGTTATTGTTCTCTAAATGTAGAACACCCCAAACAATAGTCTGGATCTTTGTGTCCTTCTAAACTTTTGGGAAGCTTTAGATGACCAGTCCCAGGGCTGAGGATATTTAAACGGCTTTCCTATTTATCAACACCAAACCACTGTCTCAGGAAGATATCTGGTGTTCAATAGTCTCATACATCAGGGAGGGTTTTCTATCTATACTAAAGATGCTTCTAGGAGAGATTGGGGTAGAGTTTTAGAGACATTGCCAATTGGTCTTCTTGACCAGAGAACCCATAAATACCTCAGGTACAAAGACTTCCTGAGAATGAATTCTGCTTTGATGCTGCTCAGAAGATGATGATGAAAATTAAACCCCAATTCTGAAGACTTTTTAAAGCCTTTTCAAAAGGGAAGTTTTTTCATAAATGCTCTGACCTGATATTTCACTGAAATATCTTCAGTCTTAATTAAACCAATATTCATTCATCTTCTAAAGCAATTCTCTAGGTGTATCAATAGCTCTCTGAAATTTCTGCAAATGGTAATGAGATTATAGAAATTAGACTTTATTGGATGCCTGACCATATTGCTAGTGTCGCCATAGTCTCTCCCCCTATCCAGACATTTTACTTTGTATCACCAGAGTTCGCATTAGGCAGTTCTAGCTGTATAAGTTGATTCTCATTATGATTTTCTTCAGTCAAGAGTATTGAGTGCTCACATGGCTTGCACCAGATACCATGAGAAATTATGAGTCTCTGTTCTCAAAACCTTTGTACTGTAGTTACAGAGGCTAGGGTGTGAACTCCAGGACATCAGAGGCCATATGCTTTGTCAGTCCTGGAGGTAACAGAGACCTGAAAGTTAGGCTGCAGGGGTCCAGCATTTCAGGAGGAGGAAGTACAGTGTCATCTTTGAGAGGATGGGCTTTTAAGTCAGATCTTGGTCCAAATTTTGGCTCTACCGTCTATTGACTGGGTGCCCTTAGGCAAATTTCTTAAACTTTTTGTACCTTAGTTTCTTCTTCTGTAAAATAGGAGTGATAATATTATATCTACCTTTCTTAGACTTTTCTTGAGGATTAAATAAATAAAAAAAAAGCCTTAGCACAGAGCCTGGAACAGAAAAAGTGCCCAATTATAAGTGATAGCCTTCATATTAAGTGGACTATTGGCCTTTTCTTGGAAACTGCTTGTTCCAAGAAGAGCCCAAAGACAGAAATAACTACAGAGGTATTGAATATTCAGACTATACCAAGGGAAAGGTGCATTTTTTCTATCGAGAGTCACTGACCCCTGATAGAAAAGGATCAATTAAAGGCCTTGTAAAAAAACCTAATTTGCTTTTTTCCTTCAGGGAAATATAAAATATTGAATTTACCTACTTTAAAGAACAAGGAACATAGCACTTTACTCAATAAATACCTTGAATAGATTTCTAGAACTTTAAGGGACCTCAGAGACCATCCAGTATAATTTCTTTATTTAATAGATAAGACAGCTGAGGGCCAGAAATAGAAACTGACTTCATCATAATTACCTTCCTTGACCATAACAGCCCACAGGAATAAACCTTTTACTTCTAACTCCTAGCATTTTTCTACTATACTATGTACCTAGTTGGTCAGGAAAACAACAGGGAGAGGAAGAGAGAAAGACAAAACCAAGAAGAGGGAGAGAGAAAGAGAAGGAGTTAGAAAGAGAATAAGAATGATAGGAAAGTAGAGAGAGAGAGAATGAGAAAAAGAAGAAACAAGGTGGTCATTTCCAACAGCAATTTGTTTAATTAAATGTACATCATGCTAAGCTAACTTGCTTTTTGAGAAGTCCTGTTATTCTGACTGAGTGTCTGAATGAATGACAAGACCGCATCACCAGTTGGGAGTCTGTTGCAATAATCCGAAGATAAATGTAATGAATTGGACTATGGTGACAGCAATAGGTTGAATTTGGGATATATTTCAGAGAGATAGAGAGACATATTGTCAGATGAATGTTGGGAGATAAATGAATGGAAGGGCAATGGGTGAATCCAAACTTCTTAATTAATTGAGTGGATGGTTCCCCATGTACCGAGATGTGGAAGTCTTTGGATATGCTATGTTTGACATACCCAGGAAAAATTCTGAGTGTACAGTTGGATATTTGAGTTTGGAGCTCAGGAAAGAGAGCAAGCCTGGAGTTGTAAATTTGGGAGTTGTCAGTATAAAGATATTTATGGGACTGGATGAGCTCATCTAGGGATGGGATGAAAATAGAAAGGAGAAGAAGGCTGAGTCCTGTCTAGAGTACTCCATCTTTTGGAGGACTGGCAGATGAGAGCGTGCTTGCAAATGAGGCTCAGAAGTTATTACTGGAGAGTATTCTGAAAATGTGGGTTTCTGAGGTCTTAGCAAGTATTTGATAGGATACTTTATAATGGAATAACAGAATATGGAAGAATGTGGGTTGGATAGTAGGACAGGTAGGTGGGTTAGAACTGTGTGTACCAAAGTAGTGTCAAAGAATGGATTGGTGGGAACTTGAAGATCTGTAGGAGAGTACCTCAAGTCTTGCACCTGTCCCATGAACCTGGTTAAAAATATTCTGAGTAGGTCGGGCACGGTGGCTCATGCCTGTAATCCCAGCCTTTGGGAGGCCAAGGTGGGCAGATTACCTGAGGTCAGGAGTTCAAGACCAGCCTGGCCAACATGGTGAAACCCCATCTCTACTAAAAATACAAAAATTAGCCAGGTGTGGTGGCAGGCATCTGTAATCCTAGCTACTTAGGGGGCCGAGGCAGGAGAATCTTTTAAACTTGGGAGGTGGAGGTTGCAGTAAGCTGAGATTGCACTACTGCACTCCCGCCTGGGTGACAAGAGCGAAACTTCATCTAAAAAAAAAATTCTGAGTAGAAAGAATTTGTTCAGATTTGCAGCGATACAAAGATGGAGAGATAGTTCTTATGTCAGATTGATTGTAGATTTTGAAAGACCTGGCAAGCCATGTAGAAGTCTGTTGTACTAAACCATGCTTGGTGTGATGAGGGCCTGGTCTAGAAGGGTGGCTGTGGGAGTGGAGGATTGAATTCTAGAAACACTTGAGAAGGAAAAGTTGGCATAATTTTTTTTTTTTAAGTTGGCATAATTTTGTGAACGGATTGGATATAGGTGATGATAGAGAGGAAAGAGGCCCAAATGATCCAAGTGCGCTATAATTAGTTTATGTTTTTAGTATGTAAATATTAAGGATAATTAAAAAATAATAAACATGAGTTAAAATAACTCATTCTTTGCCAGAACCATTCAAACTCTGATAGTTTCAATTTATATACTTTGGTCTGTATGTGGAAGGGATAATAAAAATTTAGTAAAAATAATTATAATGAGTTGGCTCTTCCAACCTTAAAAGGTTAGTAATTACCAATTAATGTGTTTCTGTGCAGAAAAGCTGATAGCTGAAGCCAAATGGTATAAGATCGGTTCAGACTTCACATTTTGATGGTTTGCCAGTTGAATATTGATATGACTGCATTTATTTATGAGGTTGTTGATCATTTGAATTGCCCTGTGAGGGCTTGAGTTATTTTACAGAACCATTCTCTCCCGCTTAACTAAATGACATTAATCTTACCCTTCAGAAAGCAGTGACTTTCAGCCAAGTGGAGAGTTCTTCCCCGTATTGAAGATGCTCTTAGTGATTGGGATGTGTGAGTGCCTTGCTTGAAAGGTCTGGAGCATTTTCCACGCCTCAGAGACTTTGCCAAGCTTCTTAATGGGGTTGACCAGTTGGTAGCCATGTTCACCTTTCTTAAGGGAAGAAAAGCATTTCAAGCACTTATTTATGTAAACACTTATTTCCATATAATTGTTTTCCTACACTGGTTTAAACGCAGGTATTCCTTTGAAAGGAATAATTATCATTGCTTTCAAAACTCTTAAATTTTGACTTTTCCAGTAGTCTCTATGAAATTAGGGATTTTTGTTTTGTCATTTAAACTATTCAAGTTTGAAAGTTTTACTGTGTATGCCATTTTGTGCACTTTACACCCAATTCGCTTATATAAGAACATCAACCACTTACACTGAGAGAAAGGTTTCTACCTCCACCTGCCAAATTCTGAACATGAAGACATATATTTAGATGAGTTTAATAAGTGTTAGAATAGTAGAAATTTAGAGCTAGAGAGGATGTTAGATATTATCAATTCTACTTACTTCCTCTTTCAGACGAAGAAACAGAGGTCTAAAGACGTGAGTTATTTGCCCAAGTTCATACACCCGATTGATGGCAGAGATGCTATGTTCTCATGGCAGCCTGTCAGGTGGTACATGATTTTGGTTTGTCCCACTACTGATGATGTTAAGTTTGATCGCTTGATTAAGGTGGTGTCTGTCAGGTTTTGTTCCTATAAAGTTATTCTTTTTCCTTTTGTAATTATAAAATGTTTTGTGAGGTGGCACTTTGAGACTCTGTATATATTTCTTTCCTCATCAAACTTTTATTGACTCTTATCCATTGATGCTTCTTGGTTGAATTAATTTTCACGATGATATTTACCAAATGGTGAGTTTCATCATTCCTTTTACAAATATTATTTTGAATTGTACCATAAGGAAAACTTTTATCTTTCCTCTTTTGGACTCTTATATTGAATTTCATGGATTTCTATTTTATTCAATGAATCTATTTCTATTACTACTTATTGATGTTCAAATTTTCCCAGACAGGCCAGTGGGAAGTGCTTCAAGCTGGTTTCTATGTCCTTTGACATGGCTCCATAATTTTATTTTGATCATTTAATTATTTTTTATTGTGGCAAAATACATATAACGTAAAATTTACCATTATAACCATTTTATTTTTTAAATTCTAATTTTTGTTATTTAAACTGTTTTGACAGCTCAGTGGCATTAAGTACCTTCTTTTTTTTTTTTTTTTTGAGGCAGAATGACAGAGGTTCACTGTTGCTGGCCAGGCTGAGTGCAATGGCGCGATCTTGGCTCACTGCAACCTCTGCCTCCTGGGTTCAAGCGATTCTTCTACCTCAGCCTCCTGAGTAGCTGAGATTACACGCATGTGCCACCACACCTGGCTAACTTTTTTCTTTTCTTTTTTTTTTTTTTGTATTTTTAGTAGAGACAGGCGTTTCACCATGTTGGCCAGGCTGGTCTTGAACTCCCAACCTCAGGTGATTCGCCTTCCTCAGCCTCCCAAAGTGCTGGGATTACAGGCGTCAGCCACTATGCCCAGCTGATATTGTGAAATCATCACTACTAATATCTAGTTTGAGACATTTTTTTCACCCCGAATGGAAACCCCATACTATTAATAATTAAGCATTCATTCGCCATTTTTGCCCTCCTGGCAACCACAAATCTGCTTTCTGTCTCAATGGATTTGCCTATTCTGGATATTTCACATAAATAGAGTAATACAATATGTGGTCTTTTATGTCTTCCTTCACTTAGTGTAATGCCTTCATGGTTTATCCATGTTGTAGTTTGTATCAGTACTTCATTTCTTTTTATAGTTTAATAATATTCCATTCCATAGATATACCACATTTTGTTTATCTATTCATCTATTGATGAATATTTGGGCTGTTTCCACCTTTTGGCTATTCTGAATGGTGCTGCTATAAAAATTTACAGACATGCTTTGTTCAAATGCTGTTTCCAGTTATTTTTGGTATATACCTAGGAGTGGGATTGCTAGATCATATGATAATTCTATGTTTACCACATTGAGGAACATCCAAACTGTTTTCCACAGTGGCTGCATTATTTTACATTCCCACCAGCAATCTACAAGGGTTCCAATTCAATGTCTTCACTTCCTCACAAACACTGATTCCCCTTCCCCCTTTTTAATTGCTATCCTAGTGAGTGTGAAGTGGTATCTCATTGTGGTTTTGATTTGCATTTCTCTAATAACTAATGATGTTGAGACTGTTTTCATGTGCTTTTTGGCCATTTATATAACTTTGAAGAAATGAATACTCAACTCATTTTAAATAGGATTGTTTCTTTATTTGTTGTTGAATTATAGGGGTTCCTTATGTATTCTGGATACTAGATCCTTGTCAGATAGATGGCTTGCAAATATTTTGTCCCATTCTAAAGGTTGCAGTTTCACTCTTGATTCTCTCTTTGATGCACAAAGCATTTTAAATTTTGATGAAGTCCAATTTATCTATTTTTTTTTTTTTTTGTTGCTGTGCTTTTGGTGTCATACCTAAGAAACCATTGACAAATCCAAAGTCATAAAGATTTACCCTTATCTTCTAAGAGTTTTATAGTTTTAGTGCATACATTTTGATATTTGATCCATTTTAAATTAATTTTTTGTATATGGCGTGAAATAAGAAACCAACTTCATTCTTTTGCAAATGAATATCCGGTTCTCCTAGCATCATTTGTTGAAGAGATTGTTAGCCTGCCCTTGTCATCATCTTTTTGCGCACTTCTTAAATGTAGACTAAACCAATATTCTGAGCTTTCCCCTGCCAGCTTTGGAAACAGGCATTTTCCCAAGAAACCCTGATTCTCTTTTTTTTTTTTTTTTTAGACAGAGTTTCACTCTTGTTGCCCAGGCTGGAGTGCAATGGCGTGATCTCGGCTCACTGCAACCTCTGCCTCCCTGGTTCAAGCGAATCTCCTGCCTCAGCTTCCTGAGTAGCTGAGATTACAGGCATGCACCATCATGCATGGCTAATTTTGTATTTTTAGTAAAGACGGGTTTTACCATGTTGATCAGGCTGGTCTTGAACTCCTGACCTCAGGTGATCCACCTGCCTTGACCTCCCAAAGTGCTGGGATTATAGGCATGAACCACCATGCCCGGCCAAGAACACTGATTCTTTTTAGCAAATAATGATATTCAGAAATGAAGATTTGGGCACTAGGTGTGTTCAAACCTTTTGGGTGCTGATCTTCTTAGGCTCTCTCAATTGGCAAAGCTCTATACACAATACACCTGCACACACATATTGAAAACCATGAGTTCCCACCCATGCTTCCAATTTCAAGCAAACATCATGGAGTTCATTCTACTTTTCTCCTTTTATTTATAACTCATCTCTGAAGTAAAAAACCTGGCTTTCATTATTCTCAACATATTTATTTATTATAGGATGAGTAACTCTTATCTGAAATGCTTGGGACTGAGAAGTATTTTGTTTCAATTTTTTTTCATTTTTGTTGACTTTGGAATATTCGCATTATATTTACCGCTTGAGCTTTCCAAATCCAAAAATCCAAAACCTGAAATGCTCCCATGAGCATTTCATCCCCCACCACTGTTCCCCCCTGCACAGATGATCTCACTCTACTTGGCTTTTGACCCTTTGTGCTGGGCTATGACCACCTCTCTACTGAGTAGACACCCTCTTCCTTTGATTTAGCTTGGACAACCCATGCTAAATTTGGGTTGTTCAGATTTAGCATGGTGCTAAATGGGTGCACAGATGATCTCATTTTGCTCCAGCTTTGATACCCCATGCTGAGCTGCTGCTGCTACTTTTCTCCCCACAGCCTCCAGAGACCTACCTTCCTTGGCCCTACCTAGTTGATTTTGGACTGAATTATTCATGAAGGAAAGAGGAAGAAAGGGAGACAGGAATCAGTTTCTAGGCTAGTCGTCTTTTTTTTTGTAATCTTACAACTTTTCACTGTGTTTGATGCACTTCTTGCTTTTCTATATTCTCATATAATTATTTTCATGTCTTTGGCAGATGGATTAGCTGGCTATAAAATTCTAGCTTAACTTTTTTTTTTTTTTCCTTTTCACTACATAAAAAAAAAAAAACCTTTTTAAGGGAATTATTTTAGATTTACAGAAAAGTAGCAAAGATAATACAGAGTTTTTGTGTGATCCTCACCCATATTTGCCTTTATGTTAACATCTTAGATGACCACCTCTCTTCACTTTTAAAATATTATTTCATTAACTTCTTGTATCTACTTTTGCTAACAAGGAATCTGTTGTCAGGACAATTGCCACATTGTTTTAGGTTGTTTGTCTTTTCTCGCTGATGAATTTTAAGACTGTCTCTTTACCCTTGATTTCAGCTTTTCACTTCAGTGTGTCCAAGCTTGGTTTTATTTGTATTTATTCTGTTTAGCATTTGGTCATACTGATCCGAAGATTAATCAGGTTTCTTTCTTTA
Source organism: Piliocolobus tephrosceles (assembly GCF_002776525.5). Taxonomy (NCBI): domain Eukaryota; kingdom Metazoa; phylum Chordata; class Mammalia; order Primates; family Cercopithecidae; genus Piliocolobus; species Piliocolobus tephrosceles. Next base: position 50,076,658 of record NC_045437.1, read on the forward strand.
ATTCTGGAAAATGATCAGCAACTATTTTTTTTTCTTTTTTGAGGCAGAGTTTTACTCTGTTGTCCAGGCTGGAGTGCAGTGGTGTGATTTCCGTTCACTGCAACCTCTGCCTCCTTGGATTCAAGTGATTCTTGTGCCTCAGCCTCCCAAGTAGCTGGGATGACAGGCATGTGCCACCATACCTGGCTAATTTTTATATTTTTAGTAGAAATAGGGTTTTGTCATGTTGGCCAGGCTGATCTCAAACTCCTGGCCTCAAGTGATCTGCCCGCCTTGGTCTCGCAAAGTGCTGAAACGTGAACCACCATGCTTGTTCTGCAACAATTTTTTCAGATATTTATTCCTTATCATTCATTTTAGTTTCTTCTTTTGGAAATTCTATTCATTAAAATATCTGGACTCTCTCAGTCTATCTTTCACATTTCATACATTGCTACTTAAATTCTATCCTCTATCTATCTATCATCTATCTATCTATCTATCTATCTATCTATCTATCTATCTATCTATC
>NC_045437.1:50077178-50094728 GCF_002776525.5 Piliocolobus tephrosceles
ATCTATCTATCTATCTATCTATCTATCTATCTATCTATCTATCTATCTATAAAAGGGAGAGCAGTATAATTCTGTTTATTGTATTTATTTATTTATTTTTAAGAGACAAGGCCTTTCTCTGTTGACCAGGCTGGAATGCAGTGGCATGATCATAGCTCATGGTAACTTTAAAGTCCTGGACTCAAGCCATCCTCCTGCCTAAGCCTCCTGATAGCTGGACTACAGGCACGTGCCACCATGCCTGGCTAATTAAAATTTTTTTTCGTATAGCTAGGGTCTCACTATATTGCCCAGGCTGATCTCAAACTTCTGGCTTAAAGTGATCCTCCCACCTCGGCATCCCAAAGTAGTGAGATTACAGGTGTAAGCCATGGTGCCTGGTCCTGTTTTTGTATTTTAAAATGCAATCAATATATATCATTTTCTAAATTTCTAATTGTTTCTTTTAAACGTTCACTTATTCTTGTGGCATTTTAAAACATGTTTTTGTTGAAGAATTTTGTTTTCTTTTGTTTTCTCTTTTCTGTAAATGCTCACTGTTTATAATTTAAAGTCTTTGTTCAGCTGTCCAATAAAATTAATTTTCCAGAGTGAATGCATGATTGTTAATTTTGTTGGCTTTCTTTCGTAGCAACCTATTTTTGTTTTTTGGAATTTTCGTTTACCACTAATTTTGAATAAGCCTTTTTTTTGTTGGTTTTTCATTTGTCTCTCCTTCTCCCATCTTTGCCCATCTGCCTCTCTGTTCAACATTTTTGCAGTTCTCTCTTACAATGTCCTTCAGAACCCTAAATCTATAACGAGGCTTTGAATTAATTGCTGGTTGGAGTTCTTGCACTATAGTAATAGTAGAGTACCCAAGAGCCAGTCATATGGCCAATGAGCAGTTTGGCTCAGTTCTTAGTGGCAAGGCTGTGGGTTTTAAAGCTATAATGTATGCATTCTCCACAGGGACAATGTTGCTCCTAATCATTTAAAATTTGATTCTTAGAAGGTAAATAATCTTAGATATTACAATGGTTTGTGGCTCTTCAAAGCACAACCCTACCTCCTAAAAATTATTTCCCCTAGCATTTAATTTCTCTCACTAGGAAAAATTTAAATAACATTTACCTTTTTAGAGGGGTAATAATGAAAATAAAACTTGAGAAACACTGCAACAGCTCTAAGCAGAAGTTGTCTGTTTTGTTCAGTCTACTTCCTTAAGCAGCAAGCCTGGTTTCTGCTTTATCTATGGAAATTTTAAAACTCCTTGACTCCCATGGAGCTGAGTTTCTGGCCACCACAGCCACAGCTTTAGCCTGGCTCTCAGTTTTGCACTTCTGTTCCACGGAGATGTTTATCTTTTTTTGAATATGACACGTTTTCTCCTTTTATATATTTTATCCCATGTTTTCATATATTTGGATAACAAAGGGGAAATCAAAGCATGAACTCATTGCCCGCTTTTGACTGGAAATCAGTATCTATTTTGTTATTTATCAACTACTATTCTAATGCCTTTACACTTTTTTTTTCTTAACTTTTATGACTTACAATACAGGAATATCCAGCTATTGGATATCAATTAAATTCAATCATTATTTGTGTTTACTTTCTAGCTTTGGAGTTTTGAAGTTGCTAAATAATGTAGATCCTCTTTAGTGGTGCCATCTTCAATGAGAGGTTTTGGCTTTTGCGGCTGGAAATTTATGGCTAAATTTCTTTTCTTTTCTTCTTTCTTTTTTTTTTTGAGATGGAGTCTTGCTCTGTTGCCCAGGCTGGAGTGCAGTGGTATGATCTTGGCTCACTACAACCTCTTATGGCTGAATTTCTCTAGAGTATCATTCAATGCATTCTTCGACAACATTTGCAATTATACTTCGAGTCCTTCCATTGTTTCAATCACGATAGCATGACATTTTGACCTTCATGTTTCATCTGGCAGTATGGCATACTGGTTAAGGGGCAGACTGCTCTGGTTGCAAATTCTAGCTGTGCCATTTATTTACTAGCTGTTTGCCTTGGGCAAGTTATTTAATCTCTCCATGCCTCAGTTTTCTCATATGTAAAATGGGTTGATTATAATAAGAATAACTCCTATCTCATAAAACTGTGAAGCATTAAATGTATGAATACATGTAAAATTCTTAGAACTGACATAAGATAAACACTCAATAAATATCAATTATTGTATTTTTTCTCATGTTTCCCCTCTGGTTTTTAAGCTTTTATTTTTCTGAGAATTTCTTGACTTTCTCTTCCAAATTTATTTATTTATTTATTTAGACAGAGTTTCACACTTTTCGCCTAGGCTGGAGTGCAATGATGCGATCTCGGCTCACTGCAACCTCTGCCACCCGGGTTCAAGCGAGTCTCTTGCCTCAGCCTCCCGAGTGGCAGGGCTTACAGGCATCTGCCAGCATGCCCAGCTAATTTGTCGTATTTTCAGTAGAGATGGGGTTTTGCCATGCTGGGCAGGCTGGTCTCGAACTCCTGCCCTCAGGTGATCTGCCTGCTTCGGCCTTCCAAAGTGCTGGGATTAGAGGCATGAGCCACTGCGCGCGGCCTCTCTCTCAAACTTTGTATTGAAATATTTCTTTTGGTTATTTATGTATTCATTTATTTTGACTATTTTATTTTTAATTTCCAGGTGTTTTTCTTAATTTTTTACTTTTCTTTTTTTGTAGATCCCTGTTCTTATGTTATTGTGCACCATCTTTATGAAGTCTCTATTTTTTCGCCTTTAGAAAATTAAAAAAATTTTTCTGAGTACATAGTAGGTGTATTTATTTATGGAATACATGAGATGTTTTGATACAAACATGCAATGTGAAATAAACAGATCATGGAGAATGGGGTATCCATTCCCTCAAGCATTTATCCTTTGAGTTACAAACAATTCAATTACACTCTTTAAGTTATTTAAAAATGTATAATTAAGTCATTATTGGCCTGGCTTGGTGGCTCACGCCTATAATCCCAGCACTTTGGGAGGTTGAGGCAGATGGATCACCTGAGGTCAGGAGTTCGAGAACAGCCTGGCTAACACAGTGAAACCCCGCCTCTACTAAAAATAGAAAAATTAGCTAGGCGTGGTGGCACTTGCCCGTAATCGCAGCTATTCGGGAGGCTGAGACAGGAGAATCACTTGAACCCAGGAGGCGGGGGTTGCAGTGATCTGAGATCACGCCATTGCACTCCAGCCTAGGCAAGAAGAGTGAAACTCTGTCTCAGTTAAAAAAAAAAAATTATTATTGACTATAGTCACCCTATTGTGCTATCAAATGGTAGGTCTTATTCATTCTTTCTATTTTGTTTTTTTTTTGTACTCGGCAACCATCTCTACCTCCTTCCCAGCCCCCTACTACCCTTCCTAGTCTCTAGTAATCATCCTTCTACTCTGCATGTTCATGAGTTCAATTGTTTTGATTTTTATATCCCACAAATAAATGAGAACATGTGATATTTGTCTCTGTGCCTGGTTTATTTCACTTAACAAAATGATCTCCAGTTCCATCCTTGTGCAGATGATGGGATCTCATTAATTTTTATGGCTGAATTGTACTGCACTGAGTATATGTACCACATTTTCTTTATCCATTCATCTGTTGATGGACACTTAGGTTACTTCCAAATTTTAGCTGTAAACAGTGCTGTAAACAGTGCTGCAACAAACATTGGACTGCAGGTATCTCATTGATATACTTATTTCCTTTCTTTTGGGTATATACCCAGCAGTGAATTGCTGCATCATATAGTAGTTCTATTTTTAGTTTTGTAAGGAACCTCCAAAATGTTCTCCATAATGGTTGTATTAAATTACATTCTCACCAACAATGTACAAGTGTCCTCTTTTCTCCACATCCTCTCTAGCTTTTGTTATTGCCTGTCTTTTGGGTGTAAGCCATTTTAACAGAGGTGAGATAATATCTCATTGTAGTTTTGATTTGCATTTCTCTGATGATCAGTGATGTTGAGCACTTTTTCATATGCCTGTTTGCCATTTGTATGTCCTCTTTTGAGAAATGTTTATTCAGAACTTTTGCCCATTTAAAAATCAGATTATTAGATTTTTTTTCCTATAGAGTTGTTTGAGCTCTTTATATATTCTGGTTATTAATCCTTTGTCAGATGAGTCATTTGCAAATATTTTCTCCCATTCTGTGGGTTGTCTCTTCACTTTGTTGATTGCTTCACTTTATTTGCTGTGCATAAGCTTTTCACTTGATATGATCTCATTTGCCCATTTTTGCTTTGGTTGCCTGTGCTTGTGGAGTATTGGTTGAGAAATCTTTGCCCAGTTCAATATCCTGGAGACTTTCCCCAGTGTTTTCTTTTAGTAGTTTCATAGTCTGAGGTCTTAGATTTAAGTCTTTAATCCATTTTGATTTGATTTTTTATATGGTAAGAGATACAGGTCTAGTTTCATTGTTCTGCATATGGATATCCAGTTTTCCCAGCACTATTTATTGAAGAGACTATCTTTTCCACTGTGTATGTTCTTGGCACCTTGTCGAAATCAGTTCACTGTAGATGTATGGATTTGTTTCTGGGTTCTCTATTCTATTCCATTGGTCTATGTGTCTGGTTTTTTTTTTTTTTCTTTTTTTGAGACGGAGTCTCGCTGTGTCTCCCAGGCTGGAGTGCAGTGGTGTGGTCTTGGCTCACTGCAAACTCTACTTCCTGGGTTCATGCCATTCTCCTGCCTCAGCCTCCCAAGTAGCTGGGACTACAGGTGCCTGCCACCACCCCTGGCTAATTTTTTGTATTTTTAGTAGAGACGGGGTTTCACCGTGTTAGCCAGGATGGTCTTGATCTCCTGACCTTGTGATCTGCCCACCTCGGCCTCCCAAAGTGCAGGGATTACAGGTGTGAGCCATCGTGCCTGGCCTGTGTGTCTGTTTCTATGCCAGTACTATGCTGTTTTGCTTACTATAGCTCTGTAGTATAATTTGAAGTCAGGTAATATGATTCCTCCAATTTTGTTCTTTTTGCTTAGGATGACTTTGGTTGGTCTGGGCCTCTTGTGGTTTTGTACAAATTTTAGGATTTTTTTTTTTTTTTTTGTATTTCTGTGAAGAATGTCATTAGTATTTTGATAGGGATTGAATCTGTAGATTGTATATAGCTTTGGGTAGTATGGACATTTTTAACAGTACAGATTTTTCCAATTTGTGAACATGGAATATTTTTCAATTTTTTTGGTGTCCTCTTCAATTTCTTTCATCAGTGTTTTATAGTTTTCATTATAGAGATATTTCACTTCTTTGGTTAATTCCTAGGTATTTCATTTTATGTGTGGCTATTTACAAAAAAGTAAATGGGATTACTTTTTTGATTTCTTTTTTGCATTGTTCACTGTTCACATATAAAAATGCTACTGATTTTTGTATGTTGATTTTGTATCCTACAACTTTACTGAATTTGTTTATCAGTTCTAACAGTTTTCTTGTGTAGTCTTTAGAGTTTTCCAAGTATAGGATTATATTACCTGCAAACAAGGATAATTTGACATTCCCCTTTCCAATTTGGATGCTCTTTATATCTTTCTCTTGTCTGATTGCTCTAGCTAGGATTTCCAGTACCATGTTGAATAACAGTGGTGACAGTGGGCATCCTTGTCATGTTCTAGATCTTAGAGGAAAGGCTTTCAGTTTTTCCCCATTCCTTATATTATTCACTGTGGGTCTGTCTTATATGGCTTATATTATGTTGAGGTATGTTCCTTCTATCCTGTCTTTTGGGAGTTTTTATCATGAAGGGATGTTGACTTTCATCAAATGCTTTTCAGCACCAATTGAAATGATCATATGGTTTTTATCCTTCATTCCTTTGATATAGTGTATCACACAGATTTGCATATATTGAACCATCCTTGCATCCCAGGGATAAATCCCTCTTGGTCATGTTGCATGATCTTTCTATATATTGTTGAATTTGATTTGCTAGTATTTGGTGGAGGAATTTTGCATCAATATCAATCAATATTCAATTGCATACTGGCCTATAGTTTTCTTTTTTTGATATGTCTTTGTCTGGTTTTGGTATCAGGGTAACACTGGCCTCATAGAATGAGTTTGAAAGTATTCCTTCCTCCCATATTTTTTGCAATAGTTTGGGTAGGATTGGTATTAGTCCATTTTTAAATGCTTGGTAGAATTCAGCAGTGAAAGCCGGGCATGGTGGCTCACCCCTGTAATCCCAGCACTTTGGGATGCTGAGGCGGGAGGATCACAAGGTCAGGAGATTGAGACCGTCCCGAGATCGTGCCACTGCACTCCAGCATGGGCGACAGAGCTGGACTCCATCTCAAAAAAAAAAAAAAAAAAAAAAAAAAAAGAATTCAGCAGTGAAGCCATCAAGTCTCTGGCTTTTCTTTACTGGGAGACTTCTTATTATGGCTTCTGTCTTGTTACTTGTTATTGGTCTGTTCAGGTTTTGGATTTATTCCTGATTCGATCTTGGTAGGTTGTATGTGTCTAGGAATTTGTTAATTTCTTCTAGGGTTTTCAATGTATTGGCATATAGTTGCTCATAGTAGCCACAAATGATCCTCTGAATTTCTTCAGTATCAGTTGTAAGTCTCCTATTTCATTTCTGATTTTATTTATTTGTATCTTCTTTTTTTTTCCTTTGTTAGTCTGGCTAAAGGTTTGTCACTTTTGTTTAACTTTTCAAAAAAACAACTTTTTGTTTCATTGATCTTTTTTTTTTTTTTTTGACAGAGTCTCGCTCTGTCACCCAGGCTGGAGTGCAGTGGCATAATCTCGGCTTACTGCAACCTCTATCTCCTGGGTTCAAATGATTCTCCTGCTTCAGCCTCCCAAGTAGCTGGGACTACCAGTGCACACCACCATGCACAGCTAATTTTTGTATTTTTGGTAGAGATGGTGTTTCACTATGTTGGGCAGGCTGGTCTTGAATTCCTGACCTCAGATGGTCTGCTGGCCTTGGCTTCCCAAAGTGCTGGAATTACAGGTGTGAGCCACTGTGCTGGCCTTGTATTGTTTTTTATTTTTCATTTCAATTTCATTTGTTTCTGCTATGATCCTTTTTTTTTTTCTTCTACTAATTTTGGGTTTGGTCTGGTCTCGCTTTTCTAGTTTTTTAAGATGCTTCATTAGATTATTTGAAGATTTTCCTCTTTTTTATTGTAGGCACTTATAGCTATAAACTTCCCTCTGAGTACTGCTTTTGCTATATCCCATAGGTGTTGGTATGTTGTGTTTCCATTATCATTTGTTCCAAGAAAAATTTCAATTTTCTTCTAAATTTCTTCATTGATCTACTGATCATTGAGGAGCATATTTTTTAATTTCCATTTATTTGTATGGTTTCCAAAATTCCTCTTATTATTAATTTCTAGTTTTATTCCATTGTAGTCAGAGAGGATGCCTGATATTATTTCAATTTTTGAGTGTTTTAAGGTGTACTTTGTGACATAACATATGGACTTTGAGAATGATCCCTGTGCTCAGGAAAAGAATGTATTCTGCAGCCATCGGATGAAATGTCCTGTAAATATCTATTAAATCCATTTGGTCTATAGTGAAGATTAAGTCTGATGTTTCTTTGTTGATTTTCTGTCTGGAATATTTGTCCAATGCTGAAAGTGGGGTGTTAAGTCTCCAGCTATTATTGTTTTGGGGCCTATCTCTCTCTTTAGCTCTAATAATATTTGCTTTATATATTTGGGTGCTCCAGTGTTGGGTGCGTATGTAATTGTTATAGCCTGTTGTTGAATTGACCCCTTTATCATTATATAGTGACCTTCTTTGTCTCTTACAGTTTTTGTCTTGAAATCTGTTTTAGTCTGATACAAGTATAGCTACTCACTCTTTTTTTTGGTTTCTGTTGGCATGAAGTACCTTTTTATTTTCAGTGTATGTGTGTCTTTATAGGTGAAGTGTGTTTCTTTTCTTTTTTTTTTTTTTTGAGATGGAGTCTCGCTCTGTCGCCCAGGCTGGAGTGCAGTGGCCGGATCTCAGCTCACTGCAAGCTCCGCCCCCCGGGTTTACACCATTCTCCGGCCTCAGCCTCCGGAGTAGCTGGGACTACAGGCGCCCGCCACCTCTCCCGGCTCGTTTTTTGTATTTTTTTAGTAGAGATGGGGTTTCACCGTGTTAGCCAGGATGGTCTTGATCTCCTGACCTCGTGATCCGCCCGTCTCGGCCTCCCAAAGTGCTGGGATTACAGGCTTGAGCCACCGCACCCGGCCGCTGGTGAAGTGTGTTTCTTGTGTGCAACAGATGAATAGGTCTTGTTTTTTCATCTATTCATCCACTCTATGTCTTTTGATTGGATAAGTTAGTCCATTTACATTCAATGTTATGTAAATGACATAACATTATGTAAGTTCTTACTTATCAATAACAATATTGACATGATTTAGTTTCTTGCTTTTAATTTTTTGTGTATCCATTGGATGTTTTTTGGTTTGAGGTTACCATGAGTCTTGCAAATACTATCTTATAACCCATTATTTTAACCTGGTAACAACTTAACACTTTGCATAAACACACAAATAAACAAAAAGAAAACCAATCAAAACTCTATGCCTTAACTTCATCCTCCCACTTTTTAACTGTTTGTTGTTTCTGTTTGTATCTTATTGTACTATGTCTTGAAAAGTTGTTGTGTCATTATTTTAGGTTAGTTCATCATTTACTCTTTCTATGTAGGACAAGAGTAGTTTACACACCATAGCTACAGTGTTATCATATTTTGTGTGTTTTTTTTTTGTATACTTACTATTACCAGTAAGTTTTGTATCTTCAGATGGTTTGTTCTTGCTCATTAACGTCTTTTTCTTTCTGATTGAAGAACTCACTTTAGCATTTCTTGTAGGACAGATCTGGTGTTGATGAAATCCCTCAGCTTTTGTTTGTCTGGGAAAGTCTTTATTTCTCCTTCATGTTTGAAGGATAGTTTTGCTGGATATACTACTCTAGGTTAGACATTTTTTTCCTTCAGCACTTTAAATATGCTATACCACTGTCTCCTGGCCTGTAAGGTTTCTGCTGAAAAGTCCGCTGCCAGATGTATTGAAGTTCCATGGTATGTTATTTGTTTCTTTTCTCTTGCTGCTTTTAGGATTCATTTTTTATCCTTGACTTTTGGGAGTCTGACTATTAAATGCCTTGAGGTAGTCTAAATCTCCTTTGTGTTGTATAATTCTCTTCTACTTGGAATACTGATATCTTTCTTTAGGTTTGGGAGGTTCTTTGTTATTATTATTATTTTTTAAAATAATTATTTATTTATTTATTTTTTTATTATACTGTAAGTTCTAGGGTACATGTGCATAGCGTGCAGGTTTGTTACATATGTATACTTGTGCCATGTTGGTGTGTTGCACCCATCAACTCGTCAGCACCCATCAATTCATCATTTATATCAGGTATAACTCCCAATGCAATCCCTCCCCCCTCCCCCCTCCCCATGATGGGCCCCGGTGTGTGATGTTCCCCTTCCCGAGTCCAAGTGATCTCATTGTTCAGTTCCCACCTATGAGTGAGAACAATCCCTTTCAATAGACTTTCTACTCCTATCTCTTTATCCCTTCTTTGAGGCCAAAACTTTTAGATTTGCTTTTTTGAGGTTATTTTCTAGATCCTGTAGGCATGATTTGTTGTTTTTTATTTTTTTTATTTTATCTCCTCTGACTGTATATTTCAAAAAGAGCCTGTCTCCAAGCTCACTAAGTATCTCTTCTGCTTGATCAATTCTGCTATTAAAGGACTCTGATGCATTCTTCACTACACCAATGGAATTTTTCAGTGCCAGAATTTCTACTTGATACTTTTTGATTATTTCAATCTCTTTGTTAAATTTATCTGATAGAATTGTGAATCCCCCCCAAAAAGAATTATGAATTCCTTCTCTATGTCATCTTGAATTTATTTGAGTTTCCTCAATACAGCTATTTTGAATTCTCTGTCTGAAAGATCACAGATGTCTGTTTCTCTAGGATTGGTCTGTGGTATCTTATTTAGTTCATTTGGTGAACTAAATAAGGTTTTACCGGATGGTGCTGAGGCTGGTAGATGTTCTTCAGTGTCTAGGCAGTGAAGAGTTAGATATTTATTGTAGACTTCACTGTCTGGGCTTATTTGTACCCATCCTTTTTGGGAAAGCTCTGCAGATATTTGAAAAGACTTGGCTGTTTTGACCTAAGCTGTAGCTGCTGTAGGGAACACCCTAGCCCCAGAAATGCTGTGGTTCTTGTAGACTCGTAGAGGTACTGCTTTGGTCTTGAACAAGATACTGGAGAATTCTCTGGATTACCAGGCAGAGACTCTTGTTCTTTTTGCTTACTTTCTTCCAAACAAATAGAGTCTCTCTCTTTCTGTTCTGAGCCATCTAAAGCTGGGGATGGAATGACACAAGCACCCTGTGGCCACTAAAACGATGACTGCTCTGGGTCAGACCTGAAGCCAGCACACAACCGGATCTTGCTCAAGGCCTGCTGTAACTACTCCCTGGTTACTGCCTATGTTCACTCTAGGTCCTGGGGCTCTACAATCAATCAGTGGCAAAGCCAGCCATTCCCGTGTCTTGTCCTTCATGGCGGGGAGGTACTCCAGGCCCTTGGTGGGTCCAGAGGTACTGTCTGGAAGTCAGGGACTAGAAGCCTATCTGGTATTCTATTGTACTGCTGCTGAATTGGCAGTCAAAACACAAGATGCCATACTTCCCACTTTCCCTCTGCTTTTCAAAGGCAGAGGAGCCTCACCCTGTAGCCACCACTATCCCTGGCCATCAGGAGTACTGCCAGACTACCTCTGATACTCCCTTATGACCCAAAGACCCATAAGTCAGCTTATGGTGAATGATGACTGGCCTGGGACTCAACCTGTAGGGCAGAGGGTTCCCCTCTGGCCCAGGGCAGGTCCGGAAATGCCATCCAAGAACCAAGTCCTGGAATTGGAGACCCCAAGAGCCCACTTGGTGTTCTACCCCACTGTGACTGTGCTGGTACCTACGGGGCAAGACAAAGTCCCCTTTACTTTCCCCTCTGCTTTTCTCAAGCAGAAGGAGTTTTGCCCCATATGCACCACAGCTGGGAATGTGCTGAGTCTCACCTGAAGCCAGCGAGTCTCAAAGTCTTACCCAAGGCCCTCGATGTAGTACCTGGGTATTGCCACTGGTTATTCAGGGGCCCCTCTTCATTTAGCAGGTGATGAATGCTGCCAGCACTGGGTCCTTTCCTTTAAGGCAGCAGATTCTCTTCTGGCCCAGGGTATGTCTAGAAATGTCGTCTGGGAGCTAGGGCCTGGAACAGGGGCCTCATGACTCTGACCAGTCCCCTGTACTGCTGTGGCTGAGCTGGTATCCAAAGTGCAGACAAAGTCCTCCCGACTCTTGTCCTCCCCACTCTTCTCTCTCCTATCCTCGAGTGGAAGGAAGGGGTGACTTGTGCAGCTTGGGTTAGGGGAGGGGTGATGCCATCACTCCTTTGGCTGCTGCAGCTAGTGTCTTAGCATGTTGTGTGTCCCCTGATTCCACTGTCTCTGGGCCTAGTTCAGCACTTGAACTTTCCTAAGAGTTTCAGTTCATATAGCCTAGACTGCCTTTCAAGTTTACTCAAGCTCAGACTGCTGGGACTGGCGATTCCCCTCTGTCTAGGTCTGGTTTAAATGCTCTCCCCGTGGGCAGGCATCAGCTGAGTTTGGTCTGTTTTTCCTTTCTTCTCTAACAGGACAGCACAGAGTTCACTGCCCCACAATTGCTGTGCTCTCCCTCCTGCAGTGCTCAGAGATAGTCTCGGTGCTACACAGCTGATGCCTGGGATGGAGAGGGGTGGCATCGGCGATTCAGGACTGTTTTTTCTATCTCTTCAGTGCCTCCTTCGGTGATATGAAGTGAAAACTAGCTACCATGAGTGCTCACCTGATTTTTGGTTCTTATGCAGGTATTTTTTTCTGTGTAGGTAGTTGCCAAATTGGTGTCCTTGTGGGGGTTGGGAGACAATTGATGAAGCCTTCTACTCTGCCATCTTGCCCTGCCTCTCTGCTCTATGAAGTCTCTTTGAGGGTATTAACGGGTGTTAAAAAAGTGTTCCCGTCCCATGCCTCATTTTGGTTTCTTCTGAGTTGCTATTCGCTTCATTTATTTTAGGTACTACCCTTTCACTTTAGGAGTTTTCTCCTAAGGTCTGGTGATCCTAGGTTACCATTTCATATTAAGAATGAGGCACTAAAAAGCGAATTGGAAGTCATGCAGGCTTGTAAAGCTTGTTGAATGATGGATTTGCTTCTACATCATTGTACCAGGAGACTCATTTTATGGGAGATTCCCCTCACATCAGTAAGAAGAATTCTTTCCACTGGTACTTCAGAGAAGAGTCTTCTGATCTCTTGACTTGGGAGATAGCTTTTTTTTTTTTTTTTTTTTTTAGACAGTCTTTGGAGTCTTGCTCTGTTGCCCAGGCTGGAGAGCTGCAGTGCAGTGGCACACTCTCAGCTCACTGCAACCTCTGCCTCCTGGGTTCAGGTGATTCTCTTGCCTCAGCCTCCCAATCAGCTGGGATTACAGGCACCTGTCACCATGCTTGGTTGCTAGGCTAATTTTGTATTTTTAGTAGAGATGGAGTTTCACCATGTTGGCCAGACTGGTGTCAAATTCCTGATTCACCTGCCTCAGCCTCCCAAAGTGCTGGGATTAGAGGCATGAGGCACCATGCCTAGCTGGAGATAGCCCTTTGATTAGACATGTTCTTTTTTTTTTTTTCTCTTGTTTTTTGAGATGGAGTTTTGCTCTTGTTGCCCAGGCTGGAGTGCAGTGGCGCAATCTCAGCTCACTGCAACCTCCGCCTCCCGGGTTCAAGTGATTCTTCTGCCTCAGCCTCCCAAATAGCTGGGATTACAGACTTGCACCACCATGCCTGGTTAATTTTGTGTTTTTAGTAGAGACAGGGTTTCACCACGTTGGTCAGGTTGCTCTTGAACTCCTGACATCAGGTGATCTGCCTGCCTCGGCCTCCCAGAGTGCTGGGATTACAGGCGTGAGCCCCTGTACCTGGCCTGATTGGACGTGTTCTAAGGAGTGGAGGGAAAGATTTGGAGTGAGACCATTTTCTGTGTATACTTTCAATTAATTTCTGTGGGTTCACCCCTGAGCCTTGACTTGTACTGTACAGAGCCTTATGTCCTGAGAGTGGGAAGAGAAGAGGCAGAACAACTGCTCTTACAGAAACTTCCACCTTACCCTCATTCCTCTCTTTTCTGTTTTGTATCTCATCCCTGCCCACTGGTGTACCTGGGACCTGAGCCTCTTTATTTTGCTTTGTTGGCGAATTGTCTCTTATTGTATTTCTGCCTGCATCCTCTCTGCACACCAGTTCCAGTAGTTCTGTGCCATAACATTTGGGATTTTCCTGATGCAGATTATTGACATCTCTACTTCTGTCTCTTGGATTTCATGCACTTGGTTTTAAGGAGAGTCTTTCTCATACCTTGGTTAAAGGTTTGCAGTGACTGACAAGGCAATGGAGTTGTTTCTCTTGATCAGAGAAAATGTTTTAAAAATTTTTGGTTGATTTTCTTAAAATCTGTAATTGCTTAGAACACCATTAGAAAATAAAGACAAGCAAAAATGGGAGGAAAATCATTCAGAGTTCTGTCACCTATTTTGGTGAATATTCTTCTAACTAACAAATGCAACTCTATGTTTATAAGTAATATGGAGTTCTATAAAAACGATTATGCTGTAGTTACTGGTCTTTCTGTAAAATGTATCTTTTCTCACTTATTAATACAAGGTGACTGTATTCCTGGGTCTATAACTATGACAGCCCAGCATGTTCTGTTGTATCAATTACTCATTTTAGAGCATTTAGATTCTTGTCAACATTTTGCTATTTAAACAGTGTTGCAGTGAACATGCTTATGTATATTTATGTTCATTTGTTAGGAAGAATTCTAACAACAAAGTTCTAGAGGCCTTTTCGTTGTCTTTAATCAAAGAGGAGAGAAAACGCTGAGGGAAGCGCTATTGGGACCATGCCCTGGGAAGTGCCAGGCATGTAGCAGGACCTGGGTAAATGTTATTAAGTGAACAAAGGTCAAAGTTGGCATGAGGAGTTTTGGTAACATGGATGAAAAAACAGCTCTGAAGACTGAGGAGACAACTTGGAAACACAACTTTGTGTTCATAAAGAAGGGTCCTGTGAAACTCTGAAAACTTGGCAGTATGTTTATAAGCAACAAATCTCACCCTTTCATCCAGTTTAGTTACTGCAACAAAATAGAATTTTTTTTTTTTTAGGTCCAAGTGATTGAATGAATTAGAATATATAATGCTTCCTGTTACGTCTGGAATCATCTTTATCTCTCTTTATTACACTTTCCATCATGTATTCTGGTGGTCTATCCTCTCTTGAGGTTATGGAACAGGGTTGAGGTGAAGAGGTAAATATTTGAAAAATTGAAGCAACCAGCCAGCTAGGAAAAAAAAAAAAAAAGAGAAAGTATAAAAATCTTCCTCTTATTCCCTGTTTTCTTTATGTTTCTTTTTCTTTTTTAAAATTTCCAATCTTTGCTACAGCTGTGTGTTCCTCTCAAGTCACCCACTCATTCCTCCAGGGGTCATTGGAGAGTTATTATTTTAAGTCTGGTTCCCAGGTATGACTTCAAATGCAGTGAAAGCTTCTACTGAGACTGTCTAAAACGTCTCTTGAATTATCTGCCTAGAACACAGCAAGAACCAGGAAATGAGCTGACAAGACTGAGCAAAAGAGGCGGCATCAAGCTGATGAACTGAGGTGTGGGCATTTTACTCAGGGGAAAGGCGCTCGGAGCCCACGCTGAGTATGCACTGAAAACAACAAGTGCGATCAGTGGGTTCCAAACACCCAGCAGATACCTGTGAGGGTGATCCGGCTGTGACATCTGTCACTCCCTTGATTGCCAGGGTTGATTCGGTTGATCTGGCTGGCTGGCTAGGTGGGCATCCCTTTCCCCCCTTACTGCTGCATGTGTGTCCCTCTTGAGTCTTTGCGCTCGGTTGAAGATGACCGTCCTGGATAGAGGAGGACCAGTCTTTGGACAAGGGTATACAAGCAGCTATGCCTGCTTGCTAGAACCTCCAAACAAGCTCTCAAGGCCCAAACATCCAGCAAATAATTAGCAATGGATTAGAAAAGGGAGCTGGGAAGGTGGAAGGAAGCAGAAACAGTGAGCCCCCGAATGAAGGAGACAGAAACACTAAAACCTCAGAAGAGAGCAGTGTGGGGCTAACGAACCTAAAGGCAAAGGGCCCTACCCATCCACAGCCCCTGTGAAGGCAGTCACTGGTGGGCCTGAGGACACACCATCAGGGAGAAGTTCAGTTTAGTGTAATCTGTGGAAGAAAGCAGAGAGCACAGGCTGTCGTGGAGAAGGATTTCCATTCAAAACCGTGGATGTCATGGAAGTTTTGATGCTTGAAAGACCTGTGATCGTCTAGAAAGCTTGGTTTTTCCCAAAGGATTCTGTGAGGCTGAAGTGTGGCCAGGTGATTAAGGTTGGTTCTTTTTCTCTGGGTTTATAGAACTGAAATCACTAAGGTTGATGAGATATGGGGATATTGGCTACTTACCAATGAAGTCATGTATATGGCTGGATTGTGTGGAAAGGGGATGAAATAGAGAGGAGCAAAAGCTGTTGTAAAAATGACTCGAGGTTTTTCTTTCTAATTTTTTTTTTTTTTTTTTTTGAGACAGGGTCTCACCCTGTCACCCAGGCTAGAGTGCAGTGGCACAATAGTAGCTTATTGTAACCTCAAACTCCTGAGCTCAAGGGATCCTCCTGCTTCAGCCTCCCAAGTAGCTAGGATTACAGGTATGTGCCATCGCGCCTGGCTAATTTATTGAGTTTAAAGAGAAGAGTAGGTGTGCTTGGTGCTGGGCACAGAGTGGGTGCTGAATGAATATTCGTAGCACTGAAGGGAACTGCTTTCCAGACTGGCTCTCTCCCACCCAGTGCTCTGGCTGTTACACCTAGAGCTTAATGTGATGGAGGGTGGGGGAGGGAGAAGAAGGAAAAGTCTTTCTGGGGAGGCTGCAAGGGAAGGTCTCCTGCAGTGGAACCTGCTGGTGGTAGCTGGGACGCCTGGGTAATGGCTATTTTGTGTGGCAATTGGTCCTGGAGGGGGTCCCACTAGATGAGAAGCCTGGCTGGCCCCATAGTCATGCCGTGTGGTCTGCCCCTGCTCTGTGTAGGGCCTGCAGTGGACCCTGAGCAGGCTGGGGAGAAGCTCCTAGTCATGTCCGCCCTATCTAGATCACGCAACTGTGTGAACAGAAAAGCAAGGGGATCCCCAGCTTATAATGCTGATAAATCTAACCTCCATCCCATGGAAAGAGATGCTGAACTCTTTAGGTTAGGGATGCAGGTGGGTTGCTGTTTTCCTTGGATTATTAATGGAGAATCATTTTCTAATAATACACTGACTCTAGGACTGGCACAGGTGTAATTTTTTTAAAAGAATGGATACATTTGTAGGGTTTTAAAAGAAAAATTTCACTAAAATTTCCACTCCTAGTTGACAGGGCATCACTCTATCTAAAGATTTTGTTATGAAAACTGCATAAAATTGTACCATTATTTTATTGTACAATTTAATACCATTGTTTTTCATTCACAAACCAATTCTTATTGGAAAAGTTTTAACTATTTCTAAGAGCCTTGTGAGGAAACTAATATTGCTCCTGCTTTTATAGGTGAAGAGAAATGAAGCTCACAGGTTGAAATGAGTGGCCCCAAGGATTACCAGAAAAGTAGTTCATGTTTGGAAAGAGAAAATAAAAGTTCTCTGCGTTTTACTTCCCCTCCCACAGATAAAAAAAATGGACATTTTGTTGTATTTTTCTCTAAGCATTTTTTTTCCTTTGCTATAAATGCAAAAGTCATCACAATATTTGGTAAACATTTTCCTCTCATTCAGTAGTTTCTGAAAACATGATTTTAAAAAGTTGTGTAACATTCTCTCGTGCAGTTGTCCCATAGCTCATGGTTCATTTAACTTCTCTTTTCCTGTGGGGTATTTGAGCTGCTTCCTATTTGCCTGTGTAAAGAATCTTGCGAGAAACATGTTTGCTCCTCCTTCCCTTCCTTCCTTCCTTCCTTCCTTCCTTCCTTCCTTCCTTCCTCCCTTCCTTCCTTCCTTCCTTCCTTCCTTCTTTCCCTCCTTCCTTCCTCTCTCCCTCCCTTCCTTCCTTCCTTCCTTCCTCCCTCCCTCCCTCCCTCCCTTCCTTCTCTCTCTTTCCTTCCTTCTTTCTCTCCCTTTCTCTCTTTCTTTCTTTCTCTCCTTCTTTCTTTTCCTTCCTTCCTTCTTTCCTTCCTTTCTTCCTTCCCTCCTTCCTTCCTCTCTTTCTTTTCCTTCCCTCCATCCCTCCTTCCTTCCTTCTCTCTCTTTCCTTCCTTCCTTCCTCCCTTTCTTCCTTCCTTCCCTCCTTCCTTCTTTTCTCTCTTTTCTTTCCTTTCCTTCTTTCCTTCCTTCCTTCTTTCTTTCTCTCTCTTTCTCTCTCTCTCCCCCTCCCTCTTTCTTTCTTTCTTTCTTTCTTTCTTTCTTTCTTTCTTTCTTTCT
>NC_045437.1:50094738-50185402 GCF_002776525.5 Piliocolobus tephrosceles
TTCTTTCTTTCTTTCTTTCTTTCTTTCTTTCTTTCTTTCTTTCTTTCCCTCCCTCCCTCCCTCCTCCCTCCCTCCCTCCCTTCCTTCCTTCTTTCTCTTACTGTGTCACCCAAGCTGGAGTACAGTGGCCAGTGATCACAGCTCACTGCAGCCTTGAACTCCAGCTAATTAAACAAACATTTTTTGTAGAGATAGGGTCTCACTATGTTGCCCATGCTGATCTCGAACTCCTGGCCCCAAGTGATCCTTCTGCCTTGGCCTCCCAAAGTGCTGGGATTAAACGCATGAACCACTGCAGCCAGGCTGCGTCACATCTTTATAGGCAGAGAGGCCTGATTTGTCCAGAGATTGTTGTGCAGTCTAGAGAGGCAGAAAGCTACTATCATTATTGTGGTGATCTAAAAATCACCTAAATGTGCAAAAAGCTCTTCTAAGTGTGGAGCACAAAGATGGAAAAGACATAGTTTTGACTATAAAGAGCTAGCAATTTAGTTACTACTTAGGAGGCGAAATCTACAAGAAAGATAATAATTAATACAAGGCAATAACTAGCCCCAAGGCATGAAATGTGGACCAGCACATGTTGTACAGAGACTTAACACTAAAAACTGTTGATTTATATTCATTTGCAAGAGCTGAGAGTTTGGGGTACTGAGGATGTATGATCCAAAGTCTGGTGTGGATTTATAATAAAACAGAACTGGTTTCAACTTCTAGCTCTGCTAATTACTATCAATTTCAACTTGGACCAATCACTTTCCTTCTTGTGGCCTCAGCTTTTTTATCTGTAAAATGGGAACAATAACCTCAGTGTTACAGAGGGACATTAAAAGAGATGATGAACTTTTAATGGACTCTAGAGTACTTTTTAAGGTTAATAATTATTATAAATGGAAGAATTCTAGATGAATGCCTGACATTCTGACATTTTGATATTCTTATTTTTTTAAAAAATTAGAGTCAGGGCCAGGCGTGGTGGCTCATGCTTGCAATCACAGCACTGTGGGAGGCCGGGCAGGCAGATCACCTGAGGTCAGGAGTTTGAAACCAGCCTGACAAATATGGAGAAACCCCATCTCTACTAAAGAAAAAAATAAATAAATAAAATTAGCCAGGCATGGTGGCATATACCTGTAATTCCAGCTACTCAAGAGGCTGAGGCAGGAGAATGGCTTGAAATCAGGAGGTGGAGGTTGCGGTGAGCTGAGATTGTGCCACTGCACTCCAGCCTGGGC
Source organism: Piliocolobus tephrosceles (assembly GCF_002776525.5). Lineage (NCBI taxonomy): Eukaryota > Metazoa > Chordata > Mammalia > Primates > Cercopithecidae > Piliocolobus > Piliocolobus tephrosceles. The sequence continues at coordinate 50,095,974 of NC_045437.1, forward strand.
GACAAGAGTGAAACTCCGTCTCAAAAAAAAAAAAAAAAAAAAAAAATTAGAGAAATTAGAGACAGGGTCTTGCTGTGTTGCCCAGGCTGGTCTCAAACTCCTGGGCCCCAGCCATCTCAAGCCATCTGCCTGCTTGGCCTCCCAAAGTGCTGAGATAACAGGAGGGAGCCACTATGCCTGGCCTGGATATCCTTTTACAGCCACTATGTAATAAAATAGTGTACAGCACAGACATAGACATAGACATAGATTTTTGGCCTTCAGAATTTGGAACAGAAGAGCAACAGGGAGTTTGGGGCTGCAGCAAAATGTTCAAGAACTGTTATGTTCTAAAGTGGAAGCCAACCCCCCCCAAAATGAAAAGTGCATGTGTCAAATGCTGTATCTCATTCTTCCTTTTAAATGGTTTTGCATCTAGCATATTTGCAGGTCAGTGCTCCAGAGACACTAAACGGCTTGTTGGCAGAACAAAATGTTGGTCTCACGGTGCTTGTGCGTACTCCAGCACCGGGAGGAGACGTGCGGCAGCTTGTCCTAAGATAGATGGAAGGTTGTACCTCTTTCTTGTCAAAAATGAAATTGCATGAAATTCTTCATTCACTGTGCAAGCAGAGAAGCTGGAAGTATACGTAGAATGGAAAAACAATCTTTCCTTCTTAAGGTCCTGAGGAAGAGAAAGTCCTTGTTGTCAGGAGAAATAAAGCTGGAATTGGATAGCATGGAGCACTAATGATAGTAACCAGTGTTATTAGTTCTTTGGTCAAATGTGTGTGGAGCACGTTAAGGAGGTAGAAGCGGGTTGTGTGGAACAGAAATATGGACGCACACATTGTAGTCAGGAGAGGCTGATGCATGGAGAGGACATCCTGAGATTGGCAAAGGGAGAGTGGGCCTGAGAGAGGCCCAGGAATCCTTGGGCTGGAGTGTACCAGGACCAGCACTCTGGGGCCGTGCGGGGCAGGACAGAGGAGAGGGTAGGCTGGAGCCAGAGAAGGTATGAGTGTGTGTGTGAGTTGGCAAGTGGGTGCGGGAGTGGGTATGAGTGTATGTGGGAATGCGTCAGTGTGTGAGAGGATGTGTGTGTGAGAGGATGTGTGTGTGTGAGTGAGAGGATGTGTATGTGAGTGTGTGACAGGATGTGTGTGAGTGTGTGAGAGGATGTCTGTGTGTGTGGGAGGATGTGTGTATGAGAGCACATGTGAGTGTGTGGGAGGATGTGTGTGTGTGAGAGGATGTGTGTGGGGATGTGTATGTGTGAGAGGATGCATGAGTGTCAGTGTGTGAGGATGTGTGTGTGAGAGGATATGTGTGTGTGTGAGAAGATGTGTGTGAGAGAGGATGTATGAGTGTGTGAGGGGATGTGTGTGTGAGGATGTATGAGTGTGAGTGTGTGAGAAGATGCATGTGTGCATGAGAGGATGTGTGTGTGTGAGGGGATGTGTGTGTGTGAGGGGATGTGTGTGTGAGGATGTGTGTGTGTGAGTGTGTGAGAGGATGTATGTGTGAGTGTGTGAGAGGATGTGTGTGTGAGAGAGGATGTACGTGTGAGGGGATGTGTGTGTGAGAGGATGTGTGTGTGAGTGTGTGAGGATGTGTGTGTGAGAGAGGATGTATGAGTTGTGTGAGATGATGTGTGTGTGAGAGGATATGTGTGTGTGTCAGAGGATTGTGTGAGTGTGTGAGAGGATGTGTGAGGATATATGAGTGTGAGTGTGTGAGAAGATGCATGTGTGCATGAGAGGATGTGTGTGTGTGAGAGGATGTGTGAGTGTGTGAGAGGATGTGTGTGTGTGAGAGGATGTGTGAGTGTGTGAGAGGTTGTATGAGTGTGAGTGTGTGATAGGATGTATGAGTGTGTGTGAGGATGTGTGTGTGAGAGAGGATGTGAGTGTGGATGTGTGTGAGATATATGAGTGTGACTGCGTGAGAGGATGTGTGTGTATGAGTGTTGTAGGATGTGTGAGTATGTGTGAATGTGAGAATGTATGCATGTTTGAGTGTGTGAGAATCTATGAGTGTATGTTTGTGAGTAATGGTGTACGTGTATGTCTAATCAAAGGAAATCTCATGTTTGAGACCACTAGTAAAGGATTTCTCCAAACTTTAGGAATCCTGGAATTTTAAGCCAACAATATTCTCTGATACCAGTTTTTCTGTGCTGGAAACACTTTCTCTGGAGCAGCTGCATAGAACGGCATTTGTGCAGAAATCTGGAGTCAGCCTGCTGAGAGGCCTTCTCTGTGTAAACCTGAGCAAATAACCCCTGTGTCCCTTAGTTTCCTTGTCTCTGGAATGTGGATGACAAGATTAGTTCCTACCTTATAGGGTAGTTGTGAGGGTTAAATAAATGAGTTAATGCACCTAAGGCATTTAGCATGTTGCCCGGCACATAGTAAGTGCTAAATAAGAGTTAACTGTTATCAAAGTGTTGGGTAAAGGCAAACTTCAAGTCCATCCTGACTGTCATTTAAAAACCACTTAATGTTTGATTAAAATAGTCACATCAAAGGTCAAAATATATAACAAAGTGAAACGTTTCTTCTCACCTGTGTCCTCCATTCCTGCAGTCCTCACACCCCTAAAAACATGTAACCACTGGAATTAGTTTTTTGAGCAAACTTTTAGAAATATTTCATGCTGTAATCCCAGCACTTTGGGAGGCTGAGGCGGCCGGATCACAAGGTCAGGAGATCGAGACCATCTTGGCTAATACAGTGAAACCCCGTCTCTACTAAAAAAAAAAAAAAATTAGCCAGGCATGGTGGTGGGCGCCTGTAGTCCCAGCTACTCGGGAGGCTGAGGCAGGAGAATGGCGTGAACCCAGGAGGCGGAGCTTGCAATGAGCCGAGATCGCCCCACTGCACTCCAGCCTGGGCGACAGAGCGAGACTCTGTCTCCAAGAAAAAAAAAAAAAAAAAAAAGAAATACTTTATGCATGTAGAAGCAAACACAAACATATCTCCTCCTTCTTACACAAATGACAGTATATTATGCATATTGTTTCTATACTTTTCCTTCGCAAACATAAAGATGTGGCGATCTTTCTATATTCTTATAGAACGAACTTCCTCACTATTTTTTTTAAAGCTGCATAGTGTTCCATTGTTTGGATGCACCATAACTTATCTACTCATTTTTTTTGGCGGACATTTAGGTTGTTTACAACGTCTTCCAAACTGTCTGACACGATGTTTTTATAGCCCAAATACTGGGCAGAGCCGTCTGCATGAAACATTTCTAGGAGATTATCCATGCACTATGGAGGAGCCGAAAAAAGTTCTTGTATCCTCTCTTTATCCCCGCTTTTTGCTGTAGTCAACTGTAATCAGTCCAGGCAAGAGGGTTTTATGGGATTTGGGCTTTGTACCATCAACATTCATTAAATAATACTGGAATTTGTTCCTGCAACGGATGAAAACTTAGCCAGTTGGTAATAACTTACACATTTGCTGCCTGAAAAGGAGCAAACAGCCGGTAAGTGTGACTAACGTGGACAGTCCGGTCAGGCCCTTGCCCAGCACAGTGTCCACTCACCAGCAGAGGGCTCTCTCCTTTTGGGAAAAATACACATGTCTCCAGGAAAGGTTTTAAACTTCACACCCGGCCACCGAGTGTGGTGTTTCTCTTCTCTGCAGTGCATTGGTCTGCCACTCCCTTGAATATTTAGGGATTAGCTGAATACTGCATTTGTCTGTGTTTTGAGTGTGTTTATGTGTGGGGTGTTGTGGGGGAGGAAGAGATTCCAGCATTCCCCAGAGGTCTGAGGAGAAAGCCTGTGATTTGACCCAGAACCAGGGATGATAGTTTTTCCCTTCTTCAGGGTATGAGGCATCCTGGCCTTGTACTGTGTTTCAGGATTAGAAACCACACACATACGTCCCAGTTTCCTGGGATATGCTTGTGAGATGATCGGGCCCTCAACCCCTGTTTATATGACTCCTGGTGACTGCTCTTTCGGGTTAGTGCTCCCAAAAAGTCAGGTGAAAATCTATCTCATTACTTTAAAGGGCAAGAGGAAAAGCACTGACTACCCCCGCTCGCCCTTTTTGTAAGGACAGAGTCTCACTCTGTTACCCAGGCTGGAGTGCAGGGGCGCCATCTCAGCTTACTGCAACCTCTACCTCAAGCAATCCTTCCACCCCAGCCTCCTGAGTAGCTGGGACTACAGGCACATGCCACTGTGCCTGGCTATTTTTGTATTTTCTGCAGAGGCAGGATTTCAGTATGTTGCCCAGGTTAGTCTCAAACTCCTGGGCTCAAGTGATCTACCTCAGCCTCCCAGCGTGTTGAGATTACAGCTGTGAGCCACCATGCCTGGCCAGTAGTACTGACATTAATTTAGCATTTCCTGAAGTAGTCTAGTGAGGTTAGGCCACTGTGTCCTACTTCTCTCCATTCTCATTGGGTTGATGTTATTCCTGCCCTTTCCATCCCAAACAGTGCAGTTCAGGAAACCAGGCTGAAGAACGTGAAGTATATCGCCCAAAGTCAGACACAAAGGAACGACTGCTTTGGAGCTAGCACATTCCTGAGCTGCAATTGCACCTCTGGTAAACGGAACTGCAGAATCCAAACTGTTTTCTACCAGAACAACGCCTTCCCTGCAGGAAGCAGGGTGCTCATGGCTGAACCGTGGTCTGAGAAGGTTGAAGTCACTGACTCAGCCCCAGCAAGGAAGTTGTCCTTCGACTTCTGACCTCTGGCCCTGTTTGAAAACCAACTCAAATCGTTTTTCTTTTTCAGGTAAAGATAAAATGATGCTATGAATTTCTATTTTCTTTTATTCAGAGCACACCTAGGCTAATATTGAACAAACTTCAAGGAAATGGAAGACACAAGGGGTTTGAGAAACTGAATATAGAGCCTACCTCTTGGAAAATGATCTGTTCCCAGACCTGAGTCATTAGGGCAGGTGCACGGAGCACCTGCACACTGGGCTATTGCCCAGAGGTTTTCCAGCTAGAGGAAGTGGAAGGCCCCAAACTGGTGGTGTCACCCAGGCCAAAGCTGGCCTCTCGGTCTTATTTTATTTTATGTTTTATTTTTTGAGATGGAGTCTCACTCTGTCTCACAGGCTGGAGTGCAATGGCATGATCACGGCTCGCTGCAGACTTGACTTCCCCAGGTCAAGTGATCATTGCACCTCAGTCTCCTGAGTGGCTGGGACTACAGGTACACAGCACCACACCCAGCTAAGGTTTTTGTATTTTTTGTAGAGGCAGTACTTTGCCATGTTACCCAAGCTGGTCTTGAACTCCTGGGCTCAAGCAATCCACTTGCCTCGGCATCTCAAAGTGTTAGGATTACAGGTGTGAGCCGCCATGCCTGGCCCCTGTCTTATTTTGATTAGAGAAAGAAGCAGCACAGAGCGAAGAGAAAGGGTGAGGCAGGCTGTTTAGATGCTCATCAAATGAGCCCTACAGGTGCTTTTTAACACTGTTCCTTGTAATTTTGCAGAGACAGGAGCAGACTACTGGGAACTGACTAGGTATTATATAACTAACTTAGGTAACTCTTCATCTTCTTTTAAAACTCTGAAACACCTGTTACACTGCTTTTAAAGTCAGTCTTACTAGGTTACCTCACAGGATTTTGAGAAACAGTTTTCTCTTGATTACTTCTTTTTTGCTCACAATGTTACACACCTGTCAAGCATGTGGCAACAATGTCTGTTCAAATCTCTCTGGAGTTACAAGAAAATTATGTGCAAGTTTCTAACTGAAAAAGAACTATTCAAGAAATGAAAGTTAAAAAAAGCATTTACAATTGATCCATTTCCAAAGTATTCACACTGATGGTGATATGGTTTGAATTTGTATCCTCGCCCAAATCTCAGTCAAATTGGAGGAGGGGCTTCGTGGGAGGTGATTGGATCATGGGGGTGGATTTCTCCCTTGCTGTTCTTGTAATAGTGAGTGAGTTAGCAAGAGATCTGAGCGTTTAAAAGTGTGTGGAACTTCCCCTTTTCTCTCTCTCTCTCTCTCCCGTGAAGAAGCTGCTTGCCTCTGCTTTACCTTCCACCATGATTGTAAGTTTCCTGAGGCCTTCCAGTCATGCTTCCTGTTAAAACTGTGGAACTGTGAGTCAATTAAACCCTTTTCTTCATAAATTACCCAAGCTCAGGTAGTTCTTTATAGCAGTGTGAGAATGGACTAATACAGATGCTTAGTTTATTGGTTCTCAAACATAAGTGTGTGTCTTAAAACACGGATTGCTGGGTTCCATCTCCAGAGTTTCTGATTTTTAAAGTCTGAGGTGGGCCCTAAATTTTGCAGTTTAAACAAGTTTGCTGGGGGATGATGCTGCTGCTGTTTCAGCGACCATACCTGGGAATTACTACCTCAGTTACTGTAAGATTGTTCAGCTCAAGATAGTAGAAGTATTGTTGTTTGTCCCTATCATGCCTTCCCCTTAGCTGGTAGGAAAAGGTGGTAATTAAGAGGGCAGGCTCTGAATGCAGACAGAACTGTGTTTGAATTCTTCCTCCAACACTTCAACTACTGTGATCTTGGCTACATTTATTTAAATTCTCAAAACATCAGTTTTCAGGCCTAAAGAATAGAAATAGTAGCATCTAGTTCATAGGGTTGTGTGTCATGAGACAACACATATAATTGGCTTAGCATCTATTGTATACTATGTTGACATCTAGTATATATACAATCAGTGGTAGTTATTTCTTTTCTTTTCTTTTTTTTTTTGAGACAGAGTCTCGCTCTGTCTCCCAGGCTGGAGTGCAGTGGCGTGATCTCGGCTTACTGCAACCTCCGCCTCCCGGGTTCATGCCATTCTCCTGCCTCAGCCTCCCGAGTAGCTGGGACTACAGGTGCCCGCCACCATGCCTGGCGAATTTTTTTGTATTTTTTGTAGAGATGGGGGTTTCACCATGTTAGCCAGGATGGTCTCGATCTCCTGACCTTGTGATCCGCCCGCCTTGCCTCCCAAAGTGCTGGGATTACAGGTGTGAGCCACTGCACTTAGCCAGTGGTAGTTATTTCTAAGAGTTCTTGCATATCTTTGAAGTAGCTTTTTAGGTTTATTAAAAAATAGACCAAAATTAAAATAATTAAATGTAAGGCATGGTTACTTTTTTTTTTTTTTTGGCATGGTTACTTTTAAATAACTGGGGAGGTAGTATTATTTTAAAATATTATTTAAAAAAACCCACTGATGAAGTACAGCTCTGGCATGACCAATCGTTACTATTACTCAGGTCAAAAGAAAGCCCAGAGCCTCTGAACACATCAGTACTGAAGAGATGGGGGAAGATTTTAGAAAAAAGATTACACAGAGGCACGGGTTGGTAGCTTTTAAATAATGAAACTCAAAACCTTCCCAGCTGTAGGAACAGGCAAGGCTGTTTTAAGTTTTACCATTTGGTCTTGAAATTCCCACCCCTTGTAAAATTGCATCCCTTCCTCTTCTGCCAGTGTAATGGAAATTCCCACTCCTTCAGTTTAAGCCTCTGTGTCTCTAGAATGCAAATTGTGTTCTCTAGGAGTAATAGCATAATAATCCAATAATACTAAGTCTTTCAGATTAGATTGTATTAGATTAACTAGGTGTTACCTTGGAAAATACAGTGCTTTGCCCTGAGGGAACAGGACACAGAAGAAGCTGACTTGGAGGAAAGGAAAGATCTGGAGTCTCGGGCTCAGGGGGCCTTTGGGCAGCCAAGGGCACTGGGGGGCAGGAGAGAACTGCTAGCTAACGATTTAGCCAGCTGCTTGTACTGCTGGGGAGCGTTCAGCTAGGCTTTCCAGTTCCCTGCAACCTTGAGGTCTAATACAGTTTATTCTAAGGTTGTGCTCTTAAAACTGATTCTCTTTTGTGTTGAAGCAGAGGAGGATGGTATTGGCTGACAGTTTTGGTAGCTTTAGTCACACCGCTGCATCTTCAGGCCCCTCTCCCCATTTCAAGTTTGGAGAGCCACCCATTCTGAAAAAAAGAAAACCACTGTTCTAGTTGTTCGAGTTAAGCCAGGCCAAGCAGTTGGCGGCTTTGGGGGGCATTTAGTCAGAAATAACCCACCGAGTTTTTCCCCCTTCTCCACTTCTAATGATGACTAAGTCACCTGAAGCAAACATTATACAAACCTTGTCCTAATATCATGGGAAATCCTCAGACAACAGAAAGATGAGACTTACTGAGGAGCAAGCTATGACTTTGTTTCATTTTAACAGCTTGTGCTGACTGGGAACCTTAAAATAAATTCCATGGAATGTTTTTAGTGATATTTTCCTGGCTAATCTATCAGATGGATTGGAGCACAAGGCTTGCTCCCTACTTTAACAGCCACACATAAAGTTTGCCTGACTCCATGACAGAAGCACCATGCATCCCACATCATGTTGTAAAGAGGAAAGCCCAAGTTTATTTTGCAGCCCCTTTCACATCCTCGGGAGTTGCTGCAGTCTGGTTATAACCTGCCAGGAGTCCTCACTTCTTTGCCAGCTTTTGGTGGCCAGGTGGCCTTCCGTGCTGAACCCTAAGTAAACTGACGTTCACTTGCAATGCTTTGTGACAGAATGTTGCCAGATGACAAAGGACAGGGACAGGGCTGAGTTGGAGTCTGACTGGTCTGGTTTTAGGCATCAGCCCTACCCTGTCCTCACTTGGTAGACGGGAGGGCATGGAGGGAGGTTGTGCTCAGTTCAGTTCAGCTCATGCTAGGTCTGTGTTTGGAGAGTGAGCCAGTGTTGTGGCCTGTGGAGGGGACTTGGCAGAGGGGGAAAAGATGAAGAGGATATGCTGGGCCTATTTACAGAGGCGCTAAGCAGTGCAAGGCTGTGTACATATTATAAGACTATATTGGGTCAGGCATGGTGGCTCACCCCTGTAATCCCAGCACTTTGGGAGGCCGAGGTGGGTGGACCACCTGAGGTCAGGAGTTTGAGACCAGCCTGGCCAACCTGGTGAAACCCCATCTTTACTGAAAATACAAAAATTAGCCAGGCATGATGGCAGGTGCCTGTAATCCAGCTACTTGGGAGGCTGAGGCAGGAGAATTGCTTGAACCTGAGAGGCAGATGGTGCAGTTAGCCGAGATCACGCCATTGCACTCCAGCTTGGGCAAGAAGAGTGAAACTCTGTTTCAAAAAAAAAAAAGACTATATTAATATAAAATATAAATGTTCAGAAATAATACTAGAGTAAAAGGATTAGAGTATGAGTCATTTAGTGGCTCCTGGTACTATTGCATTTATATATTTTAAAAATTGTATAAAGTTGTATAACATGATGCTTTGATACACATAAACATAGTGAAGTGATTACTACAATTAAGCAAATTAACGTATCCCTTATCTCACAGGTACTTTTTTGGGTAATAAGAGTACCTCAAATCTCTCTTAGGAAATTTCCAGTATATAATACAATATTATTAAGTATTGTCTTCATGCTGTACATTAGCCCTCTAGACTTATTTATCCTGCATAACTACAACTTTGTATCCATCATGTTACATCGCCTTATTTTTCCCAGCCCTGGTAACCACTTTTCTGCTGTTTTTATACACTTGATGTCTTTTCTCCGTTTCCACATATAAGTGAGGTCATGAAGTACTTTTCTTTCTGCGTCTGGCTTGTTTCACTTAGCCTAATGTCATCTAGGTTCATCCACGTTTTTGCACATGGTGGCCTATCTGGTACTGTTATATTCAGCTCCAAGTGTCCCCTGAGCACTTCTAGAAATAAGTTCCCCAAAACCCAGGTCTATACAAAGAAGCCTCATGTTAGCTCTGGAAGGACACTGAACAGTGGGATTAGATTGGGGGTTAGGCCTAGTGGTCTATGAGGTTCTTGCCACGTCTAAGATTCTCTGAATTATTCCAGGCTTGTAAGATGCACCTTTCTAAGCACCTTTGCAGATAATTCTATAAATAACATTGCTTACAATTGCTATATCTCCTTCTTGGTAACTGCTCTCTTGGTGCCTGAAGTTTCTGCAGAAATAAGCACGAATGGGCTCTGTTGGACAGATCTTTTAGAGAGACTGAAGGTAATTTGTCTTCACTGTCTGTTACTGGAGGCGACCCTTACATGCTAAGAAGGTTGGGCAGAATGTTATTGCCCTTGATTAATTCTCCCTCCAGGAGGAATCTTTTTATTTAAAGTATGTGGTTCATGGCTTGTCAGAAGAAACATATTCTATAAATCTCGAAGAAGGAAAAGGTCACTGAAATGGCTTTCTATGTGCTTCTTAGAATCAAGTCTTGCTAATGATATAGGCTGAAATTATAGGTTTTAGCCAATATCATATAGGTTTTCAATAGAAACATTTTATTAACTGCAAAGAAGAGGATCACTCCAAGTCCAAATTCTTGCCTGTTCCATTACCTTCCCTGGAGACCATCTACCTCGACATCAAAACTTCTTTCAAAAGTTTAAGAATAACAACGGTCACCCAGACTATATGTATTATTACGATGATGCGTATACATGGAGTCACGATGAGGTGGATTTTATTGGTTCAGTTTTGCGGATGGAGCTTGGAGAAGTATCTTGTCCGAGGTGTCCTAGCAAAGGAATCCAAAGTAGAGGATTTTTTTCCAGTACTCTACGCCTTCTCTTATGTTCCTTTGGCTCTGGTCATTCTACTTCCTTCCACCATCTCTGGCTCTCACCAACATTAACCTAATCCTTTAGGCAAACTGCTTGCTGGCTACCATGATCCTCCTAGATTTCTGTGTTTTCAGACATTTTACCTTCCCCTTGCTACCGCAGGAGAAAAGCAACTTCTCCCCAACTGTTTTGTGAACTTTCCTCTCTAGGACTTAGTTTCCCCCTCTGTAAAAGTGAGACAATGGCCAGGAATAATCTTGCCTGTTATCCTCTCTCTTCCACCTCAGTCGGATGGCCCTCTCACCAGGCTCTGTGAGCCCAGCCTCTGATACGCTTCAAGAGCAGGTGATGCTCTGGGCAGGAAGGACATAGAGCCCAGGGCTCAGGAAGCATTCATTGCTTATTCTTAAATGCTTATCTGGATGCTCTTATCATTGCTGCCTATAGCTTATGGCTCAGTGATTCCCGGCCAGTGCCCCCAACCTTCTGTTGCTTTCTTTCTCCTAGTCCCTAAATCTCATCTGCACCACTTAGCAGATATGTGACCTTGGGCAAATAGCATAACTTCTTTGGGCCTCAGTCTTCTCATCTGTAATATAAAATAGGTTGATAATATCTGTCTTGCATAGATTAGTTGTGTAGACTGAACCAGTTAGTATTTTATAGAAAAACACCTGACATATAGTACAAATAGTAAAATGGATGCATAGTCCATTTTCATTTCCATTTTTCTTGATTTTGGCCCTAGAAACAATCTTCTAAACAGTAAATAATCACTAGATCATCTTTTAAACTCAATCTACCCAATCAGACCCTTAAGCCTCTTCATGTTTCTGTCTCCATGTGCTAATTGTGCGTTTTCACCTGGTCCCAGACCCTCACTGCTTTTGATGCTAGTGGCTTTGGGGCCTGCTCCCTTCTTCCTGCTACACCCTGTCTTGCTTTTCTGTGTCTTTGAGGCTTACCTCCATACCATTTGTCTGTGTCCTTCTCGCTACTATAGCCAGGTGCTGACTATAATAATACCTGCTTTGCATACCTCAGGGATTATTGTGAGGATCAAAGGGGATGATTTACACGATGTAAGTGCTTTGAGAAGGAAGATGGACTGCGTCACATGGGTTATTATGATTATCACTCCTGGACTATCTTCAGATGACTAAAAATATCCACCTAGTGTGGACCTTCTTAGAGTATTCTTGTCTCTCTTGGGGCTTCCCTGCACTGGTTGAGAAGCCTGACAGTTTAAAGCAACTGAAGAACTTGCTGGTAGACAGCAGTGTTGGGGGTGGAGAATGCCTGGGTAATGAATTATCTTCTTTAGGGCCCCAATGGGAAATCTGGTACCCTGGAAAGCGTTAATTTACCTCACTTGAGTGAATGCTTTAGACCCAGCAAGGATTTCATTTGCCCAGGCAGCCCATTGTGATGATGACATTAAATAATCATTATCATTACGTGGAAGTCCTGTCACCTTGGGGATTTAGAAAGTGTTTCTCAAGCCACTTAATACATAAGCAACCAAAATGAGCAGAATGTTCATCTAGAAGAAAGTATTTGTGAAGAAAACATTTGTTTGTAATTGTCAGCATTTGGCAAAAGCAGGGAATGAAAGAACGAAATGAACCACAGCTTTGGATTCCTTCCAGCATTTTTTTCCAATCCCAAATTGTCAGACTAGGGAGGGAAGTCTTCCTGTCATGGACCATGAGCTCTGGGGAGGAGAGTGGGAGCCTTCAACTTCCTTACCCTCTTCATCCAGGAAGTCATTTCAAAGGGAGCTGTCTCCAGGGAAAAGCAAGAGCCCATTGGCCAATATTTATTTATAGTCGTATACCCTATAAACTTGTCTTCTTTTAAAAATTAAGAGCAAAAAAGTAGTTTTGGTTCTTGTTTGTTTGGACCACCTCCAGACAGTCATATCTGTTTTCTTTATTTCTGTGCTAGTTGCTCAACGTCGTAGATCTTGATTGAATTGGTTTCATTCCTAGGTCCTCCCTTATTATTAATGTTCTTATTATTGGTTAGTTCTTCTAGGTTTGCAGTGTCCTTGACAATCTTTTTTTATTAGCTGTTCTTTATAACAACTTAGTGAGGTGGATCAGCCTTACTAAATGTTTATCCAACATATCGTCCAACATTTTTCTTTTGTTGGCTTTGGTTAGGATTTATTGCAGTCATTTTTTTTTTCTTCTTTCTGATAGTCATCCTTCTGCAAGAAACGTGTTTCATGCTCTTTCTTGCAGGGTTACGTGAGCCAGGGGCTTGTGTCATCTGCTTTTAATTCATGTTTAGTTTCTTCCTCCCCTTCCTGGCTTTCTCACCCTCCTCAAAGTTATTGTTGTTTCTCCCGGTCATGCAAATGGCGCTCAACTAATCTAAGGCAGGTTTGAGCAGAGGGCTTCGTTTTTGATTTCTTGGCATTTGGGTGCATCTCTAAGTGACCACAGGCTATCAGCAATTCAGCACATGGTTTGTTACCAAATAGGCTGTTGCTGCTAACATTTTGTGGCTGTTGCTGCTGTGGCTGGATGAATATTGGCTCTATGGTGAACCACTGGAATGTACGAAGAGAGAGGTCTCAGGGATGGTTGAGAATTGGTACTGTAGCAAGAAAGGATACCAATTTCGATCACCCAATAAATATCCATGTCTTCTGAAACCCACCATCATCATCACCTTTATCACCAGCAGCCCTTCCCCCACAATAGTGGCCACCCGCAGCCTTGCGACCACCATCAAAACTGTTTTATTATGTTTCTATCTATGCATATATACTTAGACATCCTTGTAGCCTAGACACTTATAAGTAAAATGGACCCCCAATACCATTTTGAACTTTGAATTCTTAATATGTCTATTTTCCTTCTTCTGCCTACCACTATACTTTTATATTCCTCAATTGCACTTATATCTTATTGTAATTATTGTTGACTTGTTTTTCTCATCCACTTGACTCTGACTTCCTGAGGGCAGAGAATGTATCTTATTCTTTATTTGTCAAGCACTGTGCTACGCACTGGGGAGATCTATGGGGGGAGGTGTCAAAAAGTGTTTGTTGAATGAATATTGAATGTTTTTTTAATTAAATGAAAAGTGCTCTGTAAACCATAAAACAGGTTTTATAAACCAGTACAATAATTAAATAAGTAATTATTTAATTAATAAGTAAATAATTAAACAAGTACAACTTCTTTAATTATAATTGTATTACTTTGTCTTTACAGCAATGAAAGATTTAAATCCTATGAGACTGGAGAAGAAATACTTGATCTATCAATTTTATAGAACAAGAATGATGGCAATTAGACTGAATTTGGAAGAGATTAAAAAGATCAGCCATGGTTGTCGTTTTTTTTTTTTTTTGACTTGTTTTTGATGTCTTGCCTGGACACCTGTGGGGACTGAGAGAGCCCAGCAATGGGTGGGAGAATAGCCTTCAAGTATCTGTAAAATTCACTAAAAAAATTCTCACCCAGGTGCAGGGGCTCACACTTGTAATCCCAGCACTTCGGGAGGCTGAGACAGGAGGATCACTTGAGCTCAGGAGTTTGAGACTAGCCTGGGCAGCATAGTGAGACCTCATTGCTACAAAAAAATAAAAATAAAAAATTAGCCTGGTGTGGTGGCACGGCTGTAGTTCCAGCTACTTGGGAGGCTGAGGTGGGAGGATCATGTGAGCCCAGGAAGTTGAGGCTGCAATAAGTTGTGATCGTACCACTATACTCCAGCCTGGGTGGCTAAGCGAGACTCTGTCTGAAAAAAAAAAAAAAAAAAAATCTCAGCTGCATAAGTGGGTATTTTAGAAAATGTCTTAGTGAGGTTGTATTTAATGAGTTCTGGATGTAGATGGTTCTGGAAAGCTATATATTGTGCTGTGTTGTACCAGATTTAAACCATTGGAACAGGAATTGCCAAAGTAATCCAGTGTAGTTAGTAGTTTGAAAATAGCTCAATGCTCTGGAACTCTCTCTACTGTCCTTGCCCTTTGAAACTTAGAGGCTGTGAAGAAGGGGAAAAAGTAGGTTCCTTTTTCTCTCTCCATCTACTTTCTCATGGTATGCTGCTCCAAAACAATGGAGTGGTTATTTCTGCAGAACAAACATTACAATTAGTGATTAAAGAATAAGTTTTACTTACGAGTCTGGCACATTTCTGGTAATTAATAAATACTGACTGAGTGAATAAGTGAATGAAGTGAATGAAGTTAGCCTCATTATCCAGCTGTTCAAAAAAATATAACATTTGCACATAAAAAAGGCCCAGGAATGACTTTACTGGTTTTTACCCAAGGGTACCCAAGGATCAATTGGCAACAGGGGAAGAACTCTGAGTTTGAGCCAAGCTCACTTACAAGAAGCAGCTTTTGATAAAATCTCAGTTCTGTTATCAAGATTCCTTCAACTTTTTCAGCAGCCCTGGCAAACTCTTTTTGAAAAGCAAATACACTGTAGACAGAAGCTAAACTGCAAAGTCAGAAGGCAAGTCCCGTTCCCAGTTGGGCAGCAGGAAATCCCAAATCAACGCTTTGGTCCATTTTGCGGGGAATGGGTTTATAAAAGACCGACAGTACTTCTGATTCTATGCATAGAGACACTAGACTGATTGCTGGACATCAACAGAAAATCAGTGTACTGGAATTTACTTGTGTTAAATGAGTTTGCCAGGAGGTTACACTACACGATTCTGGCTTTTCATGAGTTATTCTTGTTACTGGTCACTGTTAGAACTTGACTTTTGGATTTAGTTATTATCTTAAATTGTAGCTTAAAGGCCAGAGGGCCATTTTCCTTCCTTACTGCCTGCTTTTCTGTTCCTCATTTTTATTTTATTTTATTACCATTGATGCAGATTTCTTTTCTGTATGAACC
Organism: Piliocolobus tephrosceles; assembly: GCF_002776525.5. Classification (NCBI taxonomy): domain Eukaryota; kingdom Metazoa; phylum Chordata; class Mammalia; order Primates; family Cercopithecidae; genus Piliocolobus; species Piliocolobus tephrosceles. The sequence goes on from NC_045437.1 coordinate 50,111,407, forward strand.
ATTCTCTCTGTTTGGCAGGAGCTGGCCATCAGATTTTTTTCATCTACTTAGTTCTTCGGGTGCTGAAGATTTAGCTAATTGGGAATTGAATGGAAGAAAGACTCAAGCAGGGGAATGTGTGCACGAAATGGATTTTTTGTTCCTCCGAGGATTTGTTGTAAGCAGATATAAAGTGTCTTTCTCACTCAGACTACCTCCAAGCATTTTCACAAATCAATTAGCCACTGGCAGGGCACAGCGAGTGGAGGCGGAATGAGGCATGTCTTGACAGGCAGAGGCTCTGGCTGCTCTCTCTCAGGCATGCTGTCCTTGATCAGTAGATAACCACGGTGACACTTCACCCCCCTGGCGACTGTTTCCATTACAATCAGAACTTCAGAGCAAGGGCACAGCTTTCAGGGTCTCGCTCCACTCCATTAATAAACAAACACCCACAAGGTAGGATTTGGGAGAAGGGAGGTTGGCCATCCCTTTGAGACATGAAGCCAAGAAAAGGAAACAAAAAGAAATCAATCTTTTGTTTGCTCACTTTGACTCCAGAACACTTACATATTCTCTGGATGGTTCTGTCATTGACTAATGCGGAAACTGAGTGTTTCTCTCAGTTCATTAGACGGGACCGGTGAAGCACAGCAAAGGATTCTTAATTCTGAGAGGATGAGGCTCTTGACAGGGGCCCTTCTAAGCTTATAAAATAGGTGTGACATGCCTCCTGCCGGTTCCCCAGCAGGCAAAGCCTCCAGCACACTATGCCTTAGGGGCCTGCAAAGTACGGACTGGGGGAAGAATCTGGAGAACACCTAAAAATGCGTGCAAATGGGCTGTCAGAGAAATTCTCCGACAGTCACTCTGCAGGAACAAGTGGAGGTTCTGAAATACATGCATCATTTTGGGAACACGTTTTGAACTCTGAGTTCCCAGCCTGTCAATGACAGGGCTAGAGGGGAGGGGTGGAGGTCAGAGGATGGGAGAAAAGGGTGACCACTGTAGTAGGTTCAAGAGGGTGAGGGTGAGCCCTGTCCTTCAGGAAGCTTGCAGCCTTTCAGACTACTCAGTGAACCTAGAGTTTGGAGAGAAAAGTGTTTCTTATGTAATAGCTAGGAGCTCTTATCTCATTCTTGAGAACAAGCTGGGGGGTAGGCGGCAACTATTTTGGTCTTCTGCTTCACAGTTGGCAGAGCTGAGGTACAGGGAGAGGAATTGGTGTGTCTTAGCCCACTTAGCCAGATGTGCATGTGAAGAGAGTTCCTTTAATGATTCTCAGCAGTTCCTGCAGGAATGTCCCCATCCTCCATCAATGCCATTTACAACTCCTACTCCAAGCCCCATGGCTGCCTCACAGAGAGTGGGAATTTACAGCATCACTGAGGTTACTTGAGAGACTTGGAATCCATAGATCTGACTGTGAATTCCGGCTCTTCTACTTATTAGCTCGGTGGTCTTGGGCAAGTTACTTAATCTCTCTGCAGCCTCAATTTGCTCCTCTTTAGAATGAGGATGACAATAGCTACAGCACTTTTAATTTACGAGAATTAAAAGTGTTGGTAAGCATTTAACCCAGTGCCTTGTGTAACTCAGTAAATGTTAATTGGATCTGAATTTAATGAAGACATAAAATGAGCCCAGATTTCCTTCTCTGACTTCTTTTGAGCTGAGGAAAGAGCAGGTTCCAACATACTGACGGCTCACAGATTTCTCCATACCTGTGACTCTCAAAGTGTGGGTGCTGGCCCACCCAGTATCAGGTACCTAGGAACCTGTGAGAAATGCAAATTCTTAGGTCCCATCCTAGACTTAGTGGGTGGTGAAGGGTAGCAATCTATGTTTCAAAAAGTCCTCTAGAAATCCAACAGTGCATGTTCTCACTTATAAGGGGGAACTGAATAATGAGAACACATGAACATATGGAAGGGGAACACACACTGGGGCCTATTGGAGTCAAGGGTGAGGGAGGGAGAGCATCAGGAAGAATAGCTAATGGATGCTGGCCTTCATACCTAGGTGATGGGATGATCTGCAGCAAACCATGATGACCTATGTTACCTATGTAACAAACCTGCACATCCTGCACATGTACCCCTGAACTTAAAAGCTGAAGGAAAAAAAGAGTCCTCCAGGTGATTCTGATCCACACTTAAGTTTGAGAGTCATCAACCTAAATATTAACTTCAAAGTGGTGGGAACAAAACAACTATGGAAACATCAGGCATAATTATTCTTACAACGTGGCTGCTACAGCTCTTTCTTGACAGCTTGGTCTTAGGCATATATTGGTGGTACCTCTGCATCTGTCACGTCTTTGTGGATTTGATGAGAGAAGAGAAAAGAGTGTTTGCTAAAGCTGACCGGCCCTCTGAATTTTTAAGACGTTCTGTGTTTCCTCCTACAGGGGATGGAATTGGCAAAAGAATATCGTGGGTCTATATGAGCATGGAGCTGATAGAAGAAACTGTCAAATACAATCTAAAAGAACACAGTCCTTGTAATGTAGGGGTGTGCAGAGACAGAACACATCTTGAACTAAAACACTAAGGGAGGTATGTGCTTAGACATATAAACTCTGGGAGAAGCTGCTAAATGTATTAGATATTCAGAAGGACGCTTAGAGTGTTGACAAGGATTGAAATGATTTTGAAACTACTTTGAAAGCTGAATATGCACTGTAAAGTTTGGATATTTTAGAATTGTAGAGAAGATCAACTTTTCATCTTTCCAATAGGTGGTAGGAGGTTGTGTCTCATGACTGATTCCTCATTTATACCACGTACTTCTTCACAGGGGGTTCTGGAGATCCTCTTGGCAACAACATCTACTATTTCCTCCTTCCTTTGTGCCTTGATTCTGCACCTTTTCCACCACTCTTAAACCTCTCCGGAAAAGTCTGGAACCACCTCCCGCCACCTGCATTTTCCCGGGGGGAAACATTGGTTTAGTTGCCTTACCAGAACCCGACAGCGTAGAATATTTAAGTCCAGAAGGATTTCTTATCAGTCTGTAATTCAACACTCTCATTTTACTGATGACCACATCGAAGCCCAGAGGTAGAGGCTCCTGATTCCAGGTTTGATGCTCTTAAATTATTCTCTAATAGAAGTGTCTCCACAGAGTCTGCATGCTTAGTAATCAACAGGGTATGGCAGGGAAACGGGGACGCATGGACTAAGACGCCTTCCTTTTTTCACCCCTAGTTTTTCAGATGTAATACCTGTTAAAAAAGATCAGTCTATATGTGGGTCAGTATTGTAATTTTCCACTTTCATTTAAATACATGAGGAACGTGGTATTTGGTCCATTTTAAATTGTGGGCACTAGGGAAGTCAAAACAGAAAAAGTTTCAAATAGCTTCTAGTTTATCTTTTTGATGAAGAGCTCATTTTTGGCAAACCATTAGCTTTTAATTGCTGCCAAAGTCATGCTGTTCACTTACATGGGGAAGAGTGGGTGGGACCCAGTCCTTGACATCATATTATTTCCTCATAGCACTTGAATTTCTAGAGAACATCACTATTGTCTCCCTATAAGATAGTTTTAAAGTAGGAACAAAATGTTCCTCTTTGGCTTTGGAACTAGGAATATCAGGTGGTTGCTTAATATTCCTTAAATTTTGCTTGACATTCTTCATGCTGACATTCTGAAGTGCCTAGACAGTAAGTCAGATGATTTCTTAGATGTTCAGGGAACAATGCATACAGCGCCAGTACGCAAGTTTTCAGGATAATGGGAGAAAACCTTGGCTTAGATTACTTCAAACCAGGCAGATCATCAGAATAAACAAAGTTGTGTGTGTGTGTCTGTGTGTGCATGTGTGTGCATATGTGTTTCAGCTTTATTTTCTTTCTGACTCCATAAGGGACTACTCCGTGGTAAGGGCATACTTGAATATTTACAGTGTACTCACAATATTTTAAACTGTACATATGTTAGTTGACTATTGTGTGCTGGTACTTGAGCTATGCCTTTAATATCTCATTTATTGCTCAAACTCTCTATGGAAAGAATTTTATCCCATTTTATAACCTTGGCAATGTTAAGTAATTTGCCACAGGTCACATAGGAATTAAGTGGGAAAGTCAGGATTTGAACCCAGATTGTCTGAAAGAAAAGGGAAGAGGGGCTTCAGGAGGGGATGGCTGAAAGGAAGAAGGTCAGGAGATGCTTGGGGTTTGCCTGTATGAGAGAGGTCTGGAAAAACTACTTAACCTTAAACAATATGGCGTTTTGGAATGAATGACCTCTCCACTCTTGTGCTGCTACCCTCCCGCCAACCTTTCTCTACACAGCAGTAACAATCATCTTACATGTATATTAGAAAGCGTTATGCCTGCTTTGATACCCTTCACTTGCTTCCTATTGCACTTAGAATACAATTCAAAGTCCTTCCCTTTGTCTATAAGGCTCCTGCAAGACTGCCGATGCCCCACCCATATTCCTCTCAGGACTCGTTGTACGTGAATACTCAGCAGCTTTCTACTGTGACCACTCAATACTCCCCATCTGAGGTTTTCTGGCTAGTAGCAGACAAAAAGTCTCTGGGAGTTAATGCCCCAGGAGCAGCTCTCAATCAGTGATGGACGAGAACTGGTGGATAAATAACCCCACTGTCTTGTCGCTCAGGTGGTAGAACTCTGAGGTGTGCTTGGTGCAGGCTCCAGCGGTCTCCCATGGGATTGAGCCCCAGCTGCCCACAGTGGTAAACTGCTTGCTAGCACACCGTGTATTGCCTTCCATCCCACCCTGCCTCACTTTACTGTGCCTTTTCTGTACTTCCTCGAAAATATACTACTTGTGTTCAAATCCTTGCCTATCGTCTGATTCAGGGAACCCAATATAAGCCAAAGGTCTGGTCTTATCTGGTCTGGGCTGCCTACCTCTCCAGCTCCTCTAGAGCCACTGTATCCCACAGACTGCTTTCTAGCTGCACTGCTCTTCTTTATGCTTCTAAACATTCTAGGCTGCTTTGTACATCATGCTGTTCCTTTTGCCTGAATGTTCTGTTCCCTATACTTCCCAGGCCCGACTCCTTATCAGTTTATTTGCAGCTTAAATGCTGCCTCCTCCAGAGGCCTTCCCTGATATCCTGTAAAAGAGAGCATGGTTTTGGAGGAGGGAATCAGGCTCTTCTTACTTTGGTACTAAACAGAGCAGTGTGGATGGTGGAGTGACAGCTGCCTCCTGCCTTCCCCTTTGGCTTCCTGCTTTCTCCATATCTCCTGCCTATGCTGGGTCAGGTTGGGTCCATTCGCTGTGCAGTTGGGACTGCTACTGAGTACTCCCATGTAAAGCTTAAAATAGGAAAGAGTGATGGCAGGTCTGAGGGGAGAGACATGGAGGCCGGGTACTCAGAAGGTCTGACACGCATCAGAGAAAGCCTTGAAATTAAGGAGATATCCTCTAAATCCAATTCTCAGTATCTTCTGAGGTCCATTCAACAAATGTCCTTAAAATCCTGCATTGATTTCTCTCATGAATCTTTGTAAGGGGTATCTTCCATTTGTTTAAAGTTGGCTTTTGTTGTTATTGTTGTTTAAGAGAAATGAAGAAGGAATTACAGGCCTTCTTGTACTCGTGTGTTCTATTCTCTTATCGAATAGGCAGTAAAGGTATGTTTTTATCTAGTTGTTGTTTTTCTTTTTAAAGGAGCCCAGAACACAATTTTTTAAAAAAGTGAATTAAAAAGAGACCATCCTTCTGAGTGGAGGTGGCCTGTCCGTGCATGTGCAAGACCCAGATGGCAGCCCCGGCTCTTTCTCCTGTGTAGGACCAACTTCTCTAACTTAGGAGGTAATCTGAGTCCAGAGATGGAGGTGTGGTATCCCCACCACTAACGGTTCTAACCTTTGAGAAATGTGTGGATGGAGCACAAAGGTGCCATTTATGAACAGGGAAATGGGCCCTGGCCAGACACAGAATTTATTGGCACCTTGATCTTGGACTTCTCAGCCTCTAAAACTGTTAGAAAGAAATTTCTGTTGTTTATAGGCTACCTAGTTTTTGACAGTTTTGTTGTAGCAGCCTGCATGGAGTAAGACAGCTCTAGAGAGCATGAGTGCCAATCTCTCATCTTACCCAGGAGACTGAGGCCTACAGCCATTTAATGGCTTATTTGAAGTCACACTGCTGATTTGTGGCACATGTGGAATAAAAGCAGACTGAATATCGTGGAAAAATTCTTTTAAGCCACTAACTGTCTAAAAGGTTCTTATAATTCTCAGGAAGTTTACCAAAGGGGGTGGGTGTCTGATGAAGACAATGGGAAATTCACCAAAGTAGAGGGGCTGATGAAGACATTTTAGGGAATAGTGGCCTTAGAAAAAAGTGCTTGTGCAAAAATTTACTTTAGGCTCTCAAAATTTAAAATGTTCCCACTGAATGTTTCTTCCTTTGCAAATGTTTCCAGAATTGTGTTGATTGCTTCTAAACACAGAGCAAAGTACTTATGTGTGGTAAGAATTGATGTTGACCCCAAGATCTTATTTTGTCAAGGCAGGAATGCTGCTTTCTTGATGTTTTCAGAGGCAGTGGTCTTAGATCAATGTTACTGAAGCCTTCAGTTCACTGTCATTTGAATGTTCCTTCTTTTTTTCTGTTAGGGCCTGAAATAACTCAGTGACTAAGGAATTTCATTGAGAAAAAAGACAAAAGCAAAACAAATACTTTGTCTTTTGGAATAAATGTATCCTTACAGAAGAGTGGTAAAATGAACACGAGTTTGGATCTGTGGAACCATTATTAAGTAATGAAGATTGAATTCATCTTCTTTGGGCTGAAGTGAAATTGAGATGAAAATCCCTTCAATAATAGATATCTACCCACTCCATGGCCTCTACACCCCCTGCTACCCGCATCTGCTGTACATGATGGAAATATTGTCGTTCATTTGGTTAATCATCAAACTCCCATTGAACACATACTCCATTATGCACTTAATTATTACATTCTATAATTCCAAGTAGAAGAGACTCTAAGAACTTGTATTCACAAATAACTTGTCTGAAGAAATAACATCAAAAGAATGTGGCATCTCAAATGATTATGAAAATCACCCTTCATAGAAGATGGTGGATTATGTTTGTTGCATTGTTTCTGTAATGGGACTGTTAGTTTGTGCTGAATAATTCATGCTATTTGCCCAAGCCCCTTGAAAGTGCTGGCATATCTCTGAGGGACAGCTGGCCAAGATTATGGGACAGACTGTTGCCACAGACTTGAATATGGCCTCTTGGGGATTATTTTTTGGTAGTACAGTGTTTGAGAGTGCTGTCTGTGGAATTATGCAGACCTGGGTTCAAATTCTAACACTACCCTTTGACTTGGACAAGGGATTTAACCTCTTTTAGTCTTAATTTCCTTGTATGTAAAATGAAGATGGTAATCCATCCTCATTGGAATTTATACATACAAGGTTACAGGAACAGAAATTTCATTGTTTTAATGAAAATTTGTTTTTGAAGGAGGCTGAGTCTGGTTAAAGGGAATGTCCGTTTCCTATTTAGTGCCTTGGGTTTGGTTGTTAAAATCTAGCAAGAGGAGTTGAGGGATAGGTGGGTACTGGGAGAATTCCATTTTTTTTTTAGAAGAACAAGAATGGGGTGAGGACAAGAGAAGGGAGGAGAGAGGCAAGAGGAGTCAGTCAAAAGAAGGGAGGCAGGAGGGCGATGAGGACAACCAATTGGCAAGGTGGTGGTTGTGGGATAAAGGGAATTTTAAGAAATGTGGTGCTCCTTCATTTATTCCTGATTTATTAAAATTGTATGTGTTGCTGTGAGGGGAACTCACCTTCGTTTTTTATGTCCTCAGAGAGTCTACTTGACTTACTGTGCTCCTGGTCCAGTCTTTGATAAAGTCTGCTAAGCTTACCAGTGTTTCATGAAAGTTAGGTTGTGTGTGTGTTATAAGTGGAAGTGAGTGGAAGTCAGTTGTTGAGATGACACAAGTTGCCAGGAGACAGAGACCATGAGGATGAAAGCTCTTGGGAATTTGCAGAAAGCAGGTGAGGACTTCAGGTTTTCATAGGTCTCGATGGTTCTACCCAAGCTGACAAGATCTCAAGGGGTCAGGCTCTGACATTGGAATATCCTTAGACCATATTTATTGAACTTCCAGTCTGTGCCAGAGGCTGATATGTGACCATTGTGTGCATTCTCTCCTTCCATTCACTAACAAATATTTACAAAGCGTCCAGTTTAATTTTCACAAGTTGACTAAGTATCAGAGTACCACAATTAACCCCAGTTTATTTTTTGAAAAACCTAACGTAAAAGAACATGTTCATATTTCTATTTCTTGTTAGAATTTGAGAAATGTGTATTATAATCCTGGATTTTAACTTTTTTTTATTTTTTCCAACTTTTATTTCAGATTCGGGGGTACATATGCAGGTTTATTACCTGGGTATGTTGCATGGTGCTGAGGTTTGGGGTATGAATGTATGAATGATCCCATCACCCAGACTGAGCATGGTACCCAACAGTTAGCTTTTCAATCATTTCCCCCATTCCTATCTCCCTCATCTAGTAGGCCCCAGTGTCTGTCGTTGCCATCTTCATATCCACAAGTACCTAATGTTTAGCTCCCACTAATAAGTGAGAACATGTGCTATTTGGTTTTCTGTTCATGTGTTAATTCACTTAGGATAATGGTCTCCAGCTGCCTCCATGTTGCTGCAAAGGGCATAATTTTGTTCTTTTTAATGGCTGCATAGTATTCTATGGTGTATATGTACCACATTTTCTTTATCCAGTCTGCTGTTTATGAGCAGCTAGGTTGATTCCATATCTTTGCTATTGTGAATAATGCTGTGATGAACATGTGTGTGCATGTGTCTTTTTGGTAGAACAATTTGTTTTCTTTTGGGCATATACTCTGTAATGGGATTGCTGAGTTGAATGGTAGTTGTGTTTTAAGTTCTTTAAGAAATCTCTAAACTGCTTTCCACAGTGGCTGAACTAATTTATGTTCCCACCAACAGTGTATAAGCATTCCTTTTTCTCTGCAGCCTTGCCAACATCTGTGGTTTTTTTTCTTTTTAATAATAGCCATTCTGACTGGTGTGAGATGGTATCTTATTGTGGTTTTAATTTGCATTTCTCTGATGATTAGTGATGTGGAACATTTTTTTTCATATGTCTGTTGGCTGCTTGTATGTCTTCTTTTGTATGTCTTCTGTTCATGCCTTTTGCCCATTTTTAATGAGATTATTTGTTTTTTACTTGTTGTTTCTTATGGATTCTAATATTACGCCTTTGTCAGATCCATACTTTCTTCCATTCTGTAAGTTGTCTTTTTACTCAGGTAATAGTTTCTTTTGCTGTGCAGAAACTCTTCAGTTTAATTAAGTCTCACTTGCCAATTTTTGTTTTTGTTGCAATTGCTTTTGAGCACTTAGTCATAAATTCTTTCCCAAAGCCGATGTCCAGAATGGTGTTTCTTAGGTTTTCTTGTAGGATTCTTATAGTTTGAGGTCTTACATTTACATCTTTAATCTATCTATCTTAGATTAAATTTTGTATATCGTGAATTATAGGGATCCAATTTCATTCTTCTACATATGGCTTACCAGCTATCCCAGCACCATTTATTGAATACTGAGTCCTTTCCCTGTTGCTTATTTTTGTCAACTTTGTCAAAGATCAGATGACTGTAGGTGTGCAGCTTTATTTCTAGGTTCTCTATTCTGTTCCATTGGTCTATGTGTCTGTTTTTGTATAGTACCATGCTGTTTGGTTCCTATAATCTTAGAATATAGTTTGAAGTCAGGTTGTCTAAGTCTCATTATCTAAGTCAGAAGACAATCTTAAGCAAAAAGAGTCAAGCCAGAGTCATCACATTATGACTCTGGCTTGACTCTTTTTGCTTAAGATTGTTTTGGCTATTTGGACTCTTTTTTGGGTTTCTATAAACTTTAAAATAGCTTTTTCCAGTTCTAAAATTTGGGTGTTACTATGTGTCAGGCACTGTTCTAAGTGCTTTAGTTAGCACTTGTTTAATCCTGGAAGCAATCTTTTGAAATGTGTTCTCTTCTTTCTTTCTTTCTTTCTTTTTTTAAATTATACTTTAAGTTCTGGGGTACTTGTGCAGAATGTGCAGTTTTGTTACATGGGTATACATGTGACGTGGTGGTTTGCTGCACCCATCAACTTGTCACCTACATTAGGTATGAAATGGGTTATTTTATAGCCCCATTTTGTAGATAAAGAGAGTGAAGTCCAGGGGGTAAAGTAACTCGCTGAGGTCTTTGAATTGGTAGGTAGCAGAGCTGGGATATGGGCAGACCTGGTTTGATCTCTTGACCACAGTGTTCGATTGCCTCTTGTTAAATATTCATCCATGGCCGGGCGCAGTGGCTCAAGCCTGTAATCCCAGCACTTTGGGAGGCCGAGACGGGCGGATCACGAGGTCAGGAGATCGAGACCATCCTGGCTAACACTGTGAAACCCCATCTCTACTGAAAAATACACAAAACTAGCCGGGCGACGTGGCGGGCGCCTGTAGTCCCAGCTACTCGGGAGGCTGAGGCAGGGGAATGGCGTGAACCCGGGAGGCGGAGCTTGCAGTGAGCTGAGATCCGGCCACTGCACTCCAGCCCGGGCGACAGAGCGAGACTCCGTCTCAAAAAAAAAAAAAAAAAAAAAAAAAATTCATCCATTACCTTCTTACATGCTTGATTTTCAACGAAGTAGCCATTGCTCAAGGGAACAAGGCATAGACAAGGCTAAATTAAGCCTAGTATTGTGGCTGAAATTTTGCAAAAGAAAAGCTAGTTGAGGCCGGGCGCGGTGGCTCAAGCCTGTAATCCCAGCACTTTGGGAGGCCGAGACGGGCGGATCACGAGGTCAGGAGATCGAGACCATCCTGGCTAACACGGTGAAACCCCGTCTCTAATAAAAATACAAAAAAACTAGCCGGGCGAGGTGGCGGGCGCCTGTAGTCTCAGCTACTCGGGAGGCTGAGGCAGGAGAATGGCGTAAACCCGGGAGGCGGAGCTTGCAGTGAGCTGAGATCCGGCCACTGCACTCCAGTCCGGGCGACAGAGCGAGACTCCGCCTCCAAAAAAAAAAAAAAAAGAAAAGCTAGTTGAACTGCTTTTTAAATAATCCATACATGACTCTGAGGCTGTCAGTTTTGAGGAGAAAGATGCACAAAATAAAATTTATGGGTTTAAAACATATTTTGAGTTCCAAAGGAAGCCATAAAATTATTGATGTGGCTGCACGTTTTTCGGAACAGATGACTTAGATAATGAAAGACTCCTGATAAAGAGATTTAAAAGCTAAAAATATCAGTTCTGCATTTCACATATCTTGCGTGGGAGGGACATTTCTGAAAGAGCAATATCTTCCCTTAGCACTCCATTCCATATGGCTTCCCTGTATGGAAATGAGTAGGTAATGGTGGCTTGTTGTGGCAAGAAAAACCATTGGGAGGAGTAAGGGAAGGTGGAAAATAGGGAACATGCATATTAAAAAATAATATTAATACTTAGTGACCCTTTAGTAATGGGGCTATTTCCTCACAGTCATATGAATCTGGAAAAAGGCAAGACATTGTACTCTTGGGGGATTTCAAAGAACAAAAAGTTAATTTTAAAAAGTTATACAGCCATTGGATCAGAAATGTTTATACGGTCGTCATAGCTCATACAGGCTTGATATGTCATCTAGAAGTGTAGGAATTCATCCTATTAGAATCCCTATTTGAATCCATTTGCAGTTTCTATGTGCTCAAGGGAAGATTTATTTCTGACAAATGAGTGATAATATCTAAGGTCATTAGTAATTACAGTCTAACACCCTGAAATGCTTCTTGGAAAAGAGGAATTTCATTATGTGCCCTTTCTTCTGTAGTCAGAGCCTGAGTTGGGATGGTGGGCTGCCAGCTCTGATATCACTCCCCTCTCGTCCTATAATGATAATGACACTCCCGCTTTAACACATCTTAAGTATAACTAGTTTCCCTGGGGAGTTTGCTACAAGAGAACGTCCATCTATTTTTTGATTATATGTGGTTTCACCATTACCACTACCACCATTACCACCATTACCACCCTGATATGTTTACTATAGACCAAGTGCTTTGCTAAATGCCTTAGGATCATCACATTAACATTTTTTTAAAAATTATTTTTTATATATAGATAACTACAGAATGGAAGAAAATTTTTGCAAAATATGCTTCTGACAAATGTCTAATATCCAGCATTTATAAGGAACTTAAATCTACAAGAAAAAAACAAACAACCTCATTAAAAAGTGGGCAAACTGTCTACCAATGGGTCAGTCTGGCAATACCAAAAACAAATAAACAAAAAGTGGGCAAAGGACATGGGCACATGTATATCTTGTTTTGCAAAGCATCTGTTCAACGATCATATGAAAAAGAGCTCAATATCACTGATCATTAGAGAAACGCAAATCAAAACCACAAGGAGATACTATCTCACACCAGTCAGAATGGTTATTAAAAAGCCAAAAGATAACAAATGCTGGCGAGGTTGTAGAGAATGGATGCTTATACACTGTTGTTGGGAGTGTAAGTTAGTTCAGTCATTCTGAAAGACAGTGTGGTGATTCCTCAAAGACTTAAAAACAGAAATAACCATTTGACCCAGCAATCCCATTACTGGGTGTATACCCAAAGGAATATAAATAATTATATCATAAAGCATGCATGCATGTGTTTGTTGCATGTTTATTACATGCATATATATGTTCATTGCATCACTGTTCACAATCACAAAGACATGGAATCAATCTAAATGCCCATGAATGGTAGACTGGATAAAGAAAATGCACATATACACCATGGAATACTGTGCAGCCATGAAGAATGATATGATGTCCTTTATAGGAACATGGGTGGAGCTGGAGGCCATTATCCTTAGCAAACTAATGTAGGTACAGAAAACCAAACACTACATGTTTTCACTTGTAAGTGGGAGCTAAACGATGAGAACACATGGACACATGGTGGGGAACAACACACACTGGGGCCTGTCGAGGTGGGGTGGGAAGAGGGAAAGGATCAGAAAAAATAATCGGTACTTGGCTTAATACCTGGGTGATGAAATAATCTGTACAACAAAACCCCATGACACAAGCTTACCTATATAACAAACCTACATATGTATCCCTGAACATAACAGTTAAATAAAAAATTCTTAATGATAAATTATAATTGTATATATTTACAGATTATAATGTAATGTTTATTCAGTGTGGAGTGATTAAATCTATCCAATTGACATGTCTATCACCTCAAATACTTACGATTTTTTGCTATGAGAAACCTACTTTCTTAGCCATTTTGAGGTATATAATGCATTGTTATTAACAATAGTCACCATGCTGTGCAATTGATGTCAAAAATATATTCCTCCTGTCTAACTGAAGCTTTGTACCCTTTGGCCAACATGTCTGTATTCCCCCATCCACCATTAGCCAGCCTCTAGCAACCGCCATTGTACTCTTTGCTTTTGAGAGTTTAACGTTTTTAGATTCTATAATACATGTAAGGGAGAGCATGTAGTATTTGTCTCTCTCTACTTGGCTTATTTCACTTAGCATAATGTCCTCCAGGTTTATCCATGTTGTCACAAATGATAGGATTTCCTGCTTTTCAAAGGCTGAATAGTATTTCATTGTGTACATACACTACTTTTTCTTTATTCTTTCATCTGTGAATGGATGCTTAGGTCAACTCTATATCTTGGCTATTGTGAAGAATGCTGCCATAGACAAACAAATGGAGAGAGATTCTGTGTTCAAGATCATCAACATTCAATCTTCATATTTTGACTGAGGGAGGGCCACAGCCAAAAGGCCCCGGTGCATGTAGGGAGTAAGCTCTGCTCCTTGTCTGGTACTCAGGGGCTTGAGCAGAGCTGGTTCAGTGGGTAGTTAGGAGGAGCAACTTTTGACCTTGAAGGTTCCCTTTATTTACAGCGTGCATCTGCTTGGTGTCTCCTAGGAGTTTTGTTAAAAATTTTGGCTGTTCTGTAGGCATTCAAAATTATTTCTTCAAGGAGTGGGGTCTCAAACATCACAATTTCCATCAACACATTTCCTTGAAGGACCTCCTGTTTTCCTCTGGGTCTTCTGAGTATTCTCTTCCTGATTTACTCAGAGATCACAGCTTTGCTGTAGAGGCAACAGTTCTTGAGTCAAGAATATCGATCAGTGGGTGTCTCTTTTCAGATGGGATAATCTACCTCAGCATTTTTCTTATGTATGTTCTGCAAAAAACTAATGAGATAACAACAAAAAGGCTCCATGGACAATGCTCATTGCAGATATGACTCTCAGTGCACCAACTTAATTATACAGGGAAATATCACATTCTTTTATTTCCATGAATCAACCTGATTTTTAGCTCTGATCTGCCATCCCTCCAGATTGATGGGAAATTTCAACTTGGACAAACTTGGGCAAACTTTTCCTTCCAAAGAGTTGTGTCAAGATTCTGTGGTCTTACCACTTGCCAAGGGATGGAGAAATGCTACCCACAGTGGTGGAGATGCTCACTATACCAACCTGCAGGGTCCCTCCAGGTGGGCTCGCTGCTGCCTCTGTCCTGTGCTTGGGGCACAGGGTCTTTGATGAGGTTAGAAGCCCCAAAGATTTGGCTTTGGGAAAAACTAGGGAATAGGGAGCATGTGTCTCTGCTCGTAAGACCTCTAACCTTCTCTCTCTTCCAAACTTATTTGATTTGGGAATAAGAATCAAGAAGCCCTGCTAACCCTCTCCCTGATGTAAGACAGAGTAGAGTTTTCCTTTTTCTCTAATGGTGAAAGGGAAAATGAAAAGCATAGGGAGAAAATATGCGCTAATATCTCACAAAATTATCTTATCACATGAGTTTGTGAAACAGTGCCTATTCTATTCCTCTCTTGGATTTCCACAGTGTACATATATTGACAGAGGAAAGGCACTGAGAAGTCCTGTGTGTTAGTCCATTCTCACATTGCTGTAAAGAAATACCTGAGACTTGGTAATTTATAAAGAAAAGAGGATTAATGGGCTCATGGTTCTGCAGGCTGTACAGGAAGCATAGCAGCTTCTGCTTCTGGAGAGGCCTCAGGAAGTTTCCAATCACAGCAGAAGGCAAAGATGAAGTGAGCGATCTCACATGGTAGGAGCAGGAGCAAGAGAGAGAAGAGGGAGGTGTCACCCACTTATAAACAACCAGGTCTCTGAAGAATTCATGATCACAAGGATGGTACCAAGAGGATGGTGCTAAACCATTTATGAGAAATCTGCCCCCATGATCCAATCACCTCCCATTAGGCCCCACCTCCAACATTAGAAATTACAAATTGGCATGAAATTTGGTGGGGACACAGATCCAAAGTATATCATCCTGTAATAAGAAAGCCAGTTTAAATTGGTTTAAACCAGAGGCTCCCAAATGTATTTGATCACTGAACCTACTAACATCCCATAGAACTAGTGTTCTTGTGAATGCTCTTTAGGAAATCTTTGGTAGCTCTGTGTGAACACATTACTGTCCATGCCTAGGAGACCGTAAGAACAGGTTCTGGTGTCTTCTCATGGAGGGACAATGCTTGTTTCTGTCCTATAAGCTCAACTCATCTGATTCCTCTTTTTCCCTCAATCTCACTGCCTTTCCAGCATTCTCGGATTGTGCTTTCCAACATTCCTGGAAAAGTTATTCTTTCCTTATGGCTTTCCATGGGCTTCTAGATCACTGCAGTTCTTCCATTAGGCATCAAAAACACAGGCATGTTCCTTGGCATAATCAATGACGTGAGCCCAGAGGCAATAGGCACTTGAAGTATGTTCCTAGAACCCTGTCCATATACATAGATGGATTAACCATACAGAGACTTTCCCAGTCTGGGATAATAACAAGGGTTAGCAGATGATCACTGGGACAGACCTGAAAGACCTGCACTCGCCTCAGTGCTGCTGGGGCCCAGGCCTGCTGAGGGCCTTTCTTTTTCAGCAAACAGGACACACTTATGTCTTTCTGTTGTACGGTGAGCTGAGCAGACAGACAAGCTCAGTCTATGCAATTAAGACAGAAATCATACTCTGTTACTGCTTGTGTGTACCAATATGTATATTCTTTTCAAGGAGTGTGTGTGTTTCAGTTTCTCTTTTACCTTTTAGTCTCTTTGCTTCTCTGTTGCTAAGGCACCCAGTCACCACTTTGCTCTCACCTAGGTCCTATTCTCTGCCACATTCCTTTCCTTCAGAATGATTTCCCACTTACGATTCATAAACAAGAACCCCATCAGAGTTCCCACTACTGTTCTACTCCTAGCTGGGTAGGGAAACCAAGCTGAGTAAACAAAAGCACCCAGAGGTGTGAGGTGCAAATGACTGAGGGCCCCCTTTACACTTCCAGAGTACTAGTCTGCATGCTTCCCAAATTGGAGAATTTCAGAGGAGAAACTTTAGGCAGAAGCCTCTTTTTTTTGTCCTGTTCTTTGACAGTTTTCCCTATTGAGGGCCTGTCCTTAAGAAGGAAGTGGTACCATGGAATACTAAGCAGCCATAAAAAGGAAAAAGATCACGTCCTTTGCAGGAACATGAAAGGAGCTGGAAGCTGTTATCCTCAGCAAACTAATGTGGGAACAGAAAATCAAACACCGCATATTCTCCTAAGTGGGAGCTGAACAATGAGAACACTTGGACACATGGGGTTGGGGAACAACATATACTGGGGCCTGTCATGGGGTGGGGAGAGCATCAGGAAGAATAGCTAATGGATGCTGGGCTTTATACCTAGGTGTGATGGGTTGATTTGTGCAGAAAACCACCATGGCACGCATTTACCTGTGTAACAAACCTGCACATCCTGTACATATACACTGGAACTTAAAATTTGAAGAAAAAAGAGAGTGGTAAAAGGAAACTGCAGTGATAGCCCTTAGAAAACCCATGTTTGGCCCTCACAATGCTGAAGAAAGGAGTTAATCTTCTCCTTTGCCTTCTGTCCAAGCTTCTAGTTCAAAGCCTGAGGTCTGAGTTAACCTTGTTGAATGTTTTTTCCTTCATAAATAGGAGAAAACTTCACTACTAAAGGCAACCAAGTTCAACTGTAAACTTTGGAAGTGTCAGAGTTGGGAAGCTGTGGTGGGAAGTCGGGTGGGTGCAGCCATCAGCTTGGGGCTTCTGGGAAACAAGATAGTGGGAGGCCTTTGTGGAGCAAGTAAAGGCATGGATGGGTTCCTCTGTGTTAGCTGATCCAGGGGGTTTTCAGTTGGGCCAACTTACTATTTCTTATTCCACTCAGCTGACCCTAGAAATGCTTGACTTAACTGCAGAGCCGAAACAATTACAGTAATTTACATGAATTATTTACCAATTATCCTTAATTACCAGGCGGCATGATAACAATTATGCATATCATCAAATGTGTGGCAGATCAACTTGGTGTAAGATTTGATTGCAATGCTAATCAATGTGCACATATGCTCAGTCTTTGTGAGTTACTCACATAGTATGGACATTTTCTCACACCTTGAAAACAAGGAGGTAATATTGGAAGACACTTGCTATTCATTGATAGGTGGAAGAAAGATAAATGTAGGCAATGGTGATGAATCTGCTTTCAAAACAAGTTCAGATTATTAGTTTTGAAGATAAAGTATGGCCAATTGTACTTCATTAGAATACAAGCTTCTGTTCTAGAGATCAGGGCTTGTGTCTTATTCATGTTTCTACCTTAGTCTCTAATACTGTAGCAACTCAATAACCATTTTTTGAATTAAATTGCACTAAATTTGAAATGGCAGTAGGCTACATTGTATGGCCAAAAATATTAATGGTCACTATCCCAAAATAATACTCATGCTTTGCATAATGACATTTCAGTCAATGATGGGCCACATATACAATGGTAGTTAGAGCAACAGACTGTATCATATGTAAGGGAGATAGCTGCACTTTAGTCAGGTGTAGGCTGAGGCAGCTTTCCAGCACAGCATGACTCAGCAGGTTTGGAGTGCAGGTGCACAACTCCACATACTATATAACCACACCATAATTATCCTGCTGACATTGTACATACAGCTTGCACCCGTGGCTTGTGCCCAGGCTTACTCACACCCAGAGACAGAGTAAAGCCATGTTGAAACTCTTTACGATTCCTTGAGTGTTTTTCCAGCTACCCACCACGCCACTGACTCCCCTTGGACCTTAGTTACAACCTAACAATTGGCATCACAAACAGGATCCCGAGCTGTGCTGCTCAGATGGGCTCCAGTGGAAACCTGGGCAGTGGTAGATGGGTGCTCCATGAGCACAGAGAAGGCACTGAAGTAGCTGGAAGCACAGAGCACCAAGAAGGAGCAAGCCTTTGCCAGCAGAGCTGGATGGGTATTTTTCACTCTGCTATGAGAAGTACACACTCATTCTCTGAGGCATGCAGCAGAGATAGGGGCCCTCCAGGAACAGGTGGGTCCCTGGAGGCCTGGCTACACAGTTCAGAAAAAGAGTTAGAAGCTGCCGTGAACGGGGACCTTCAGGTACGGGCAGGGCTCCTGGAGGCCTGGCTACAGAGCTTGGAAAAGGAATTAGAGGCTGCTGTGAATGCAGGCCTGGGTCTGTTGTCTTGGCCGGAGATCCCCACTTGGTCTGATGTTGAAGAAGCCATTGGCAGGACAAAGAAGTCTGTGCTGTAAAGAAGGGGAAGATGCCCCACCTGCAGGGGGCCTCCTCCATGGGAGAAAAGGGAGCCCCAATGAGTGACATGCTCACAAATGTGGATAGATTTGATTTTAACTGGGGTTGACTGAGACAAAATTGATAAGCAGTCCAATGAAGTACTTTAAACTTTGTGGAGACAGCTTTCTCAGGAGCAGCAATTCCAGAAAATGCCCAAGGGGGAGAAGGACATTGCTGCTTGATCTGGTCCCACCCAGGCACTTCAGCTCAAAGGCTACATGCTGCAGCCAGGTGGGGATGTAGAGCTTTTCTGTTTAATTTGTATAGCAGGCACTGGCGCTTGTAGGTACCAGCACAGATTGTAGCCTTGTCTATGGGAACCTGGATAAGTTTCCGGGCAAGGCTGCATAGACAGCTATGAAAGCAAGTCAATGAAAGTGAAATCTTTATCTTTGCAAATACGTGTAAATACATTTTGGGTGTGTAAATACATTCTGGGGCTGGATATTTTACATGGCTTGGCAGCTGTGCCATCTATAATGGACTTGATGGACCACTTGACAGAACTGGGACAGTACCACTGTGTAGTGGACTTGGCCAATACATTCCTTTCCAGAGAGCCAGTAACAGTTTGCCTTCATGGGAGGGTAACAATGGACTTTCGCAGTGTTGCCACAGGACTATATGTGTAACCCCACCATATGTCATGGTCTTGTTAATGACATTATGTTAACCTCTGATTCTCTTGCAGATTTGGAAGTGGCAATGCTCCCCTTGCCTAGAATTAAGATGGTGTGGCTGAGACCACCTTCCTGGCAGCCAAGTGGGCTATTTAGCAGGCACAAGCCCTACAGGTAGTTGACCAGGGGAGCCCAAGCTGGATGTGCATGTGACCACAGATAGTTTTGGTTGGAGCCTATGGTGCATGGGGTGCTTGAGAATGCCAGTGGGCTTTTGGTCCCAGCTATGGAAGGGAGCTGATCTCTGATATTCTTTGATAGAGAAGCAGTTGGTAACTGCATATGCTGCCCTTCAGGCCCCTGAGGACATGGCAGGACAGGCTACAGTTGTTGTGCGGATGACTTACCCTATAGCAGGATGGGTGCATTCATGGATCATGACCTCTTGGATGGAGAAAGCAGTTAGTAACTGCATATGCCACCCTTCAGACTCATGGGAGCATGATGGGATGGGCTACAGTCATCGCTAGTGGGATGCATGTATTCATGGATAATGACCCCCGAGACTGGGACACCTCAGGCATTCCACTTTAGCAAAGTGGGGCGCCTACTTAGAGCAGCAGAGTACGCTGAGTACAAAGTCCCTTAGCAGAACAGTTGCAAGAGGTCTTGGGACCTGTAGTCCTAATGCAAGATAAGGCCGTGGGGCCTGTGGCACCCCTAGACCCTGAGTCTTTACCATTTAAGAAGTGTTCTCCCATTCCCAATGGGGTGTGATACCCAGATGGGTCTAGCCAAGGTGCTACTGCTGCCTGGACCACTGTTGCCGTCCAACCTAGTACTGACACCATATGGTTTGAAACCAGGGGTAGGCAAAGTAGCCAATGGGCTGAATTTAGAGCGGTATGAATGGTGATTACTAAGGAGGTGACACCTATAATGATCTGCACCAATAGCTGGGCAGTTTATCGAGGCTTAACCTTGTGATTAACTACCTAGAAGTTACAAAAGTGGCTAGTTGGCCACTGGTCTATGTGGGGTCAAGCCATGTGGCAAAACCTATGGGAGGAAGAATGACTTCCTCTAACCAGGTATGGGAATGAACCGTAACCTGTTGTTGCCTGCCCCAGGGCTTCTAAGGTAGGGAAATAAAAACCTGGCTTAATGTATAAAGCAACATTGGGGTAACATCACCATGAAGAGGTTGCCTGCCATAACCTGGAGCTGTTGCTGTCTGTATTGTTGTGGGTTATGAATTCAGGACTCTACCCTATGGGCACGTGTCCCTGTCTGGAGGATGCCCTTGGCCTAGCAGGTGGAGTGTAAGGAGGATGGCTGTGCTTTAGTCAGCAGTAGTCTGAGGTGGCTTTCTGGCACATCATGACTCAGTGGGTTTGGAGCGCAGGGGCACAACTCCACATGTTATGTAACCATGCCACATGAGGCATGTCATGTAACTTTACCACATAAGATACATTGGGTGATGACTCACATGAGCTTATGCTTGGCTTGGAGTCACTATTGTCTGTAAAAGATGTAATTACCCTGCTGATACTGTACATATGCCTTGTGCCCATGGCTTGCTTGTGCCCAGGCTTACTTGCATCTAGAGATAGAGTAAAGCCATGTCAAAACTCTCTACGATTCTTTGAGTGTTTTTCCAGCTACCCACTACTCCACTGACTCCCCTTGGACCTTAGTTGGAACCTGACACTTGGCATGACACCATATAACCTAGGTGTGTAGTAGGCTACACTATTCAGGTTGGTGTGAGAACACAATGACAAAATCACCTAACAAAGTGTTTCTCAGAGCATATCCCATCATTAAGTGAAACATGACTGTATACTGAAATTACTCCTTTTGCTCTTCTGAAGGTTTGTAAGATCACATATATAGGATTTTATGGAGGCAAAATATTACACATAGAATGAAATGCGGTACTAATGTGCCTTGAGTTCATGACATCTGTGGCCCATATCACTCTATAGAGTTAACATCTCATTTCCTGAGAAGGGGAGTTGAGCTCGTTAACTGCTTAGATACACGAGGCGATGAACTAGACCACGATTAGCACAAAAGCCCTTGTAGGGATAGTATCAAGTGACTCCTGTTTGCTAAGCTGTTAGAAAAGTTGTTATTGTTTTGAAAATAGCATTTCACGTGGTGTAAATTCAAACAGTATAATTCAAACTGTATAATAGTGAAGGGTGATTCTGTCTTCCACCCCAGACCCCCAGTTCACTCTTCGAGGGCAAGTATTTTCCTTAGTTTCTTTTTGATTCCTTGCAGAAATCTTCTATGAATATATTGGGTTCTTTATAAATAGTTTTGTTTGAAAATTAGGTAATTATTAAGTAATATTTAAGGCAAAAGTATGAAGAATAATGTCACAAGCATATGTGTTCTCATCCTCCAGTAAATAAAGCCAATACGGTTGAAGCCCCTTCCTGATTCCATCTTCCTCCAAGAGGTAATTGTTCTTCTGAATTTGGTTCCTATGCTCACTCCTGATACTTTTATGATATAGTTATGTATCCTACACAATATGTAGAAGGTCATGAGTTGCTTAACAATGGGAGTATGCTCTGAGAAATGTATCATTAGGTGATTTCATCGTTGTGCAAACATCATAGAGTGTACTTACACAAACCTGGATGGTATGGCCTACTTCACACCTAGGCTACATGGTACAGTCTATCGGTCCTAGGCTATACAACTGTACAGCATGTTACTGTACTGAATACTACAGTTGTAACAAAATGGTAAATGTGTATGTATCTGAACATAGAAAATGTACAGTAAAAATATGGTATGAAAAATAATGAAACACTTGTATATGGCACTTACTATCAAAGGAGCTTGCAGGACTGGAGGTTGCTCTAGGTGAGTCAGTGAGTGAGTGGTGAGTGAGTGTAAAAGTCTAGGACATTATTGTACACTACTATAGTAAACACTGTACACTTAGGCTACACTAAATTTATAAAAATATTTCTTCAGTAATAAATTTAACTTAGCTTCCTATAATTTTTTTACTTTGTAAACTTAATTTTTAACTTTTGATTCTTAGAATAGCACTTAGCTTAAAACACACATTGTACAGCTGTATGAAAATATTTTCTTTATACCTTTATTCCATCATTTTTTTTTTTTTTTTTTTGAGACAGTCTCACTCAGTCGCCCAGGCTGGAGTGCAGTGGCATGACCTTGACTGACTGCAACCTTTGCCTCCTGGGTTCAAGAGATTCTTCTGACTCAGCCTTCCGAGTAGCTGGGACTACAGGTGTGTGCCACCACGCCTGGCTAAGTTTTTGTATTTTTAGTAGAGGCTGGGTTTCATCGTGTTAGCCTGGATGGTCTCAATCTCCTGACCTCGTGATCCACCCGCCTCAGCCTCCCAAAGTGCTGGGATTACAGGCGTGAGCCACCATGCTCGGCCAGCTTTTTTTCTATTTAAAAATGTTTTGTTTTAACTTTTTAAGCTTTTTTTTGGTTGTTAAAAAGTTAGACACAGACATACACATTAGCCTAGGACTACATAGGGTCAAGATGATGAAGAAGTCACTAGGTGATAGGAAATTTTTATCTGTATTTTAATCTTATGGGACCACCATTGTATGTGTGGTCTGTCATTGATCAAAATGTCTTTGTGGTGCATAGCTGCAATGTTTTAAAATAACATATTTATGGAATCATATTATATATTATACATATTGTACATATTCTAATCATATTGCATGTGGCATGGAAAATCATGGTTTTTCATTCAGCATTATAAAAGTCATTCATGTAGATGACACCATGATAGAGGCAGGAGGGTGCGTGGGCCCCACTCCCAGTGTGGGCCCCACTCTCAAGCCTGGAACTGTGGCCCAAAGTAAGAACTATCCCTGTTTTTCCACCTGAATGGTGCCTTTTGGACTACCCTGCCCTGCCCCCTATCCTGTGCCCTTAAGAGCCCCAGACCCCAGACTCAGGAGACTCACACAGAGGAGAGAAGGGTCTGAATGTTGAGAGGAGAAGCAGCAGCTGGATGTCAGAGACTATGGTTGGAGAGGAGTTTGGCCAGGGAGGGCTAGACTCCAGGAAAAGATTATCTTCCTACTCCACCCCCTTTTCAGCTTCCCTTTCCACTGAAAGCCAATTCCACCATCAATAAAGTCCTCCACATTCACAACAGTTCAATTCATTCATGTGACCTGGTTTTTCCTGGATGCTGGACAAGAACTCAGGTACCAAGATGGCAGGGTGTAAAAGGCCGTCACCCTGAACTCCACTGAGCTGGTTAACACTTAGCCATCTGCAGACAGCAAATGCTAAAAGAGCACTGATTGTAACACATGCCCTCTGGGGCTCTGGGGGTTGCACAGACATTCCCTCCTAAAAGAGCATCCTAACATACTTGGAGGCCGCCATGGGGCCCACATAGAGCCTGCTCCCACCATAGAAGCGGCCGGTTCCAGCACTGGTTCACTCTGGTTCTCGCACTTGTCCACTTGTGTGCTCCCTTCCATACGGAATTGAATGTGGTGGCAGAGTAAATGAGCCACCCCTATCGTAAGTCCTGTGAAGGGGTCAGAGAATTCTCCCATCTCATAGATATATACAGTCTTTTACTGCATTTGTTTGCATAGTTATATGGTATTTAATGATATGAATATATCATAATCTATACATTAATTTTCTTTCTGATGGATGATTATGTTGCTTTCAGTTTTTGCTACCATAAACAATACTGTAATGAACAGTCTTATATGTGCCTCCTGATGTAAATGTGTGAATTTCTCTAAGGTATTTACCTAGGAAGAAAATCGCTTTGTCATAGGATGTGTATTTTAAACTTCTCTAGATATTGCCAAACTGTTCTCCAAAGTGATTGTATGTATCCTTTCAAAATTTATTTATTGACTGAGAATGGTATGCATGTATAATACTCAGGTTTTGGAATTGTATTGATTTATTTATCAATGTCCTTTTCTTTCCAAAGGTGTGATTCTGGCAAGAGGTGGGGCTGGGATTTGAACCCAGGACTTCTACTTCAAACTCTGTGCACTTTCTGTTGCTTCATATTTTGTCTCCTCTACCTGAAGGTATTCTCCGTCCTTGCATATGAGATTTGAGCCTAAGTGAAAGTATGAGTTCATGTATAGCTTGGGTGGTACTTTGTTTATGTGATTGTGGAGGAGACTCTAATCCTTGGCTCCCTTTCTTTTCTGGTGATGGGGTTCGGGACATACTACACCAAAAGATGGCATTTTGGCATTTGACAAAACAGCAGAAGCCGGAGGGTCACTCTCACCTTCCCCTTCCCTTCTCTTCTGAAACAAATCATAAACCTAGTAAGGATTCTCTGACCTTTCCCTGAAACAAGTCATAAGACCCTCATGTGAGAGGCAGCCTCCCTATATCCAGAGGAAGGGAGCCCCCTTATTTTTAAAGACACAGGGACACAGAAGAATCTAACCCCTAGGTCTTGCTAAGTTTCCCCCAGTTTGTTACCATTAGATCATACCCTTTGTCCAATTGTATTTCTCTACTACTGTCCACTTCATCAAACCAAGCATAAAAAACACATGGGTTTACCCATTTCTTCAGGTCTTCATTTCCTTATGAAGGCTCCCATGTCACGTAAAACTTACATTAAGTTGATTTCTATGGTTTTTTCTTGTTAATCTCTTTTGCTATAGGAGGCTTAGCCATGCATCTAGTGACAGATGAGAAAATATATTTCTTTTCTACTGCACTGTAATGGAGCATTTCTTTTCCTTTTCCTCTTTCTTCTTCTAAATCTTATCTACATTTTTTTTTTTGAGACCCAAGTAATATGTGTCTCCTGTTTTACTCTCTCCACTGCAGTCTCATTTTGCTCACTAGATTAACTACCCAGTAACTTTTTGGTGGGTATCTTTCTTGTAGGGACATTTTTAAAGACTATGTAATGCCCTATTTCTCATCCAAGTGTTACCCACTAGTTTTAGCATCCATTGATGATTACCATTGAACACAGTTATTACTGTGGTGGTTGCCAATTAGTGATGTATAATCTTATTTAAACCTCAGAATAACTTTAAGAAATATGCTTTATTGTCATTGTGAATATAGACAGCAGCAGGGGAATTAATATAAAGGGTTAGTTGTCATATGTTACCATATGTTAAATAGCTTGATTTAGCCATTCCATAAAGTATGTCAAAACATCATATTATATACCATAAACATGTAAGCAATTTTTACTTGCAAATTAAAAAAAGTTAAATTTGTAGAAGGAATACTAAAGTCTCTTTATCCATCTCCAAGAACAGGATTCTATGAACTTTTCAATACCTTATTCTATACCTTTAAAAAAAGGCAGCACAACTCAGAATAAAACTGCCCCAACAACTTGTATTTCATCTAAGGGAATCTATTTGCTAAAGTTGGGGGAAAAAAAACCAAAACCAAAACCAAAAAAAAAAAAAACTTCTCCTACAGGGTGTTCTAAGGGCCTGTAGGCAGCTTCTGGACCCAAATTGATGTTTTATTCTAATATAACCTGCAGGGGCCAACTTGTCTTGTAAAGGAAGGCTAAAATTTCACTGTGCATCAGGAGATGTGTTCCTACTTCTCATCCTCATGTTTAAAAACATGTATACTGGGGGAAAGAATGCTTCACGTCCTTATCAAGTAGGGCATAACAAAATTGGAAATTGGTTCGTGATTTATTGCACCTCTGGCGACACAGTGAAGTGTGTAGTAAAATTAACTTTTGGTATATACAGTAGCTGCTTGCACAGCATGACTACAGAAAGACCCTATGAGTAGGAGAGGTCACAGATGAATGCGGCCAGAAATGGAAAACTTCCATGGGTTCAAGCAGCACAAATGTGTGTTGTTGGAATTTGCTAGCATTTGCATTCGATCTTCGTGGCTAGTGGGAATATAGATTCAGAAGGCCCTGCAGGTCCTCCTCAGTTGCTTCCTCCAGCCACCTGGACCTGTGAAAGTCCCTTTGATAACAAGGGTCTCTTTGTTTGTAGTTGAGTCAGGGCTGCTACCAGTCGGCAAGCAGAGAGTTGAACAGAAGTCTAGACTGCAATTGCACAAGACCATATTGTTGCAGCCTCAGGGTTGTGAGGCATTTTTGGCTTGCAAGATATTTTGAACACCCACAGGAGCACAGAGTTGTGGACATAGCCATGGACAGGGAAAATATTTGATAGCAGAGCGCTTTCTGGAAATTCCCACGTGGTGAACAAGAATGTGCAGTGTAATTTTGGTTTCATATTAAAATCCCTTGAAGTGGGCCCTGAGACTGTGTGGGGTTCTCAGATCTTTCCCTTAATGAAATCGCCAAATGCAACACTTTAGCATTAGGACCGCCTTGCAGTAACATAAACCAAAGACAGGCTAATTTACATTTGTGCCCACACCATTAATGTAAATTGCTTATTAGCTATTTATGCTAAAGAGCAGCAATATAAAACATAAAGGTAGTTTTATTAACTACATCTTGCCCTCTGAAATCTGCTGTGCATGGAGTTTACAATCAGTGATTTTCTTCCCCCCTCCATGCAGTCTGGCATTTACTCTGCCTAATTAACATATTTATTAACAAATTACTGCCCCTTTTCTGCAATTTGCATTTTATAACACATCCCTACAATGAAGTTAATAAGGCAGTCCCATGTCCTGCTTTTGTGATTCTACTGGAATGTTGCATTAGCCTTTTTGTCTCCTCTTGCTTTCATTTCTCTGTTAGGCAGGGCTAAAGAAAAATGGCATTTACGAACAATGATAATGCAGGAATAATGGGGATGTAAATGAGTTTCAGTCATCACATCCTTTTTTGAGACTATGGACAGGTGTGAGCAGGAATGTGAGTAGGGGAGGAACCTGTCATCCCAGATGCCCAGACTCCTAGCTTTACTAGGGATGGCACCAACTTCAAGAGGCTGAAAAAGAGACTTGGAGCCAGCAAACAAGACATAAGGTTTTATTTGTGGGAACTTACATACAGGGAATATATAGGGACAGTCCAGAGGGAGTGGGCTGCACCGGAGAAACAACCACTTGTGAAAAGCACGCAGTTTATGTAGCACCTTCACTTAGCACCCTCTTCCTAGCAACCTCCTGGTGGCAGCCCTAATTTCTTAAATTGTTGCTGTCAGGTGCATCTGCCATAAGGGTCATTCTCAGGGTATGCTTAAGTTATTGTTGACAGGTGTTTCTACTCTATAGGACCAAATCATGCATTTTATTCTCCGCCCCTAGGTCATCTCCTGCCTCACCAATCTGGGAAGGCCATACTTCTTATTTTTTCTCTCATACTGATAATTTCAGGATGTAGACACCTGCTATAAGGAGTCAAGAGCAAAAAGAATGTGGGATCCGTTCTTGGGATATTAAAAAAAAGTACATATTTGTTATAACAAGTTTCTAGAACTGGTTCTCAACCTTAACAATACTAATGCCTGAGTATATGGCATAAAAATTCAATAAAACTTTCTAGGAGTGGGTCCCAGGAAGTTCCAATGTGCAGCCAGGGTTGTGATCTACTTCTCTCAAGGGTTTTCTAGAACTGGAATTCTAAAATCTTTGGGTGTGGCAATACCCTTTTTTTTTTGTTTTGTTTTTGGACATCATCTAAATGAAAGTATGTAAAACTTGGAAATTTATTCTTATTAAAATTAAACAATGAATTCACTTTTGACAATTTGGGGTGAAATTTAACATGTGGCTTGGAAGTAATTGGAGTCCATACATAAGAATCATCAATTCTGGTTAGGGAACGACTTACTGATATGAGGGCAGGTCTTATTCTTTCACAAGTGACTTCACTTTAAATCCAACCCTCAAAGCAACATTCACAGCAGGGCTTTCTTAATATCACCTGAACCTAAGAGGAGCAGGTTGCTTCCTGCAATCCTGTTGGTCTCACCTGTGTTTTCCCTTTGAGCTCTCTTGTTGCTTTTTTCTCTTGTTTTATGCCTTAGACTTACACTGTAGGAGCTAAGGAAAGCTTTCCCTCCATCCTCTGAAGGTTTGTTGAAAATACTGGCAATGGACAGATCAATAGGAGAAAAGGTGTACCAATTTATTTAATGTGCAGAAGCCCAGGGGAATTGCATGAGCATGACTCCCCAACAACCCAGTGGGGCACAAATGTTTACATACCGTTCTTCACAGGGGATGGGGAAGTTGGGGAATGTAAGCAATTCTTTTAAGGGGTAGTAACTGCCTATTAGGGAGAATGAATGAAGCAGGGAGACAGAAATCAACTCGTAAATGATTCTTTTTGCAATTTGAATGAGCCCAAGAGGCAGGCATTATCTTGTGAAAAAGTCCATCCAGGTGTGGTTGCATTCCTCAGTCTTCCTTTCTGTGATGGACAGTGATATTTCAGAGCGGGGGATGGAAGACAATTGCATTCTCTTTGTCAGATCGAGTCTTAAGGTGGAAAAATATCAGAGGAGAGACTCTTTCAGCATCTGCTGACCTTCAAGGGCCTTTAATTTAAAATATCAGTGTACCAGGGTACTATATTTTGGAGTGGAATTCCCTGGGCTACTTCACCTATACATATAGTGTTGCCTTGCAAATAACTTGAAATGCTACAAAAAGTAATGTAAATAACTGGAGTTATTTGGAGAGATCTAATGGTTAAAAAAGGAGACATTAGCAAGATGCAATATTAAGGAATCTTGTTGGTAGCTATGCTTGTTACAGTAGGTAGATAGACATGAGCAGAGCAGGAGAGGGCCCTTGCCCCCAACAGGAATGGCAGGCAACCATCAGGTGATGGTCAGGCAGTTGTTAAGCTGTCTCTCTAAAATAGCAATCGGTCACAGCCAGTGCCAGGGAAAGGCAGTTTCCCAATAATTTTTGTCTCCCTGGGCCTTTCATTCTCCCTAATAATCATTTACTACTCCTTTAAAGAACTGCCTACATTCCCCAACTTCTCCATCCCCTGTGAAGAAGGGTATATAAGCTTCTGTGCCCCATTGGGTTGTTGGGGAATCACGCTGGGTTTATGTACATTCAATAAATTAGTATGCCTTTTCTCCTATTAATCCGTCCGTTGTCAGTATTTTCAGCAATTGAGAAACTGCTTTTCAATCACCTGAAACTGGTGATCAGCAGCTTCCCAATAAGATCTCAGCAGCTGGGCAAATGGGCTCAAGCATGAGTATTAAGAGGCAAAATGGTGGAGTTTAACTGGTATATTATGACCTTCCAGAGGCCATAAAGGGAAGAACATCTCGGTAGGCATGCATACAACTCCAGTAAACACACTGTACATGCTCACCTCCTGAATGCTAGCAGGCTAATGCACATGTGGGCAGCTCACCCCAAGGGAATAATCAAGAGAGAAGGGATGTAAGACTCTGAAAGAGTGGCAACGTATAAAACCCCAAGTCAAAAGGTCAAACCTTGCACTTGTCCTCCAAGATGGCTGCTTGGCCCTTTTCCAAGTGTTTACTTTCTTTTCATTCCTGTTCTAAAGCTTTTTAATAAACTTTCACTTCTGTTCTAAAACTTGCCTCAGTCTCTTTTTTCTGCCTTATGCCTCTCAGTCAAATTCTTTCTACTGAGGAGGCAAGAATTGAGGTTGCTGTAGACCTGTATGAATATGCTGCCAGTGACTTGGATATTCGCCACTGCTAATGTGCTTTTCCCGAGGACCCTCTCTTCCTCCTCCTTTCGCAGTTTTAGCCTGGGCTGAGAAATTGCTGTAGAGAATGGGCACCACAGTCATATCTTCTCACTCTACCCTCTGTGTGATCCCATCACTCATGATTTCTTTGTCAGTAGCTTATGTCTGTGTCAGGACAAGAGGAAGAGACCTAAAGTGGACTGCTGAAAGATATGTGTAAAACCAAGGCCCACAAAGAAGGGAGAATCAATTCATGGTTTTCCATGATTTCTTAGTTCAGAAAGAGGCTCTAGGTGAAAAGTGCCTAACTTGTGTATGAATTGGCTCCAGGACACTCAGGTGCAATAAAAAGGCATTTTTCTTTATATTTTATTTTATTATTATTATTTTTTTGAGACGGTGTCTCGCTCCAGGCTGGAGTGCAGTGGCGTGATCTCAGCTCACTGCAAGCTCCGCCTCCCGGGTTTATGCCATTCTCCTGCCTCAGCCTCCGGAGTAGCTGGGACTACAGGCGCCCGCCACCTCGCCCGGCTAGTTTTTGTGTATTTTTTAGTAGAGACGGGGTTTCACCCTGTTAGCCAGGATGGTCTCGATCTCCTGACCTCGTGATCCGCCGGTCTCGGCCTCCCAAAGTGCTGGGATTACAGGCTTGAGCCACCGCACCCGGCCTTTTCTTTATATTTTAAACATCAAATTAGACATGGCTTATTATATTTATTTTGTAAGAGCCTGTAGTGTATCCAGTTCTTCATAAAGCACTCTTGTCATTGAAACTGCCTTGCAAAAATCGTAACAGAGAAATCTGACCTTACTGATTCCATCTTGTTTCTAAACTCACAAGCTAACTGCCTTTGTTAACTTTAAAACAAATATGGTAACAGTTTCTTCCCAAGACTAACTCCCTCCTTGCTTAGGGACCAAAATTGCTTTTGTGATAGTCAAGAAAGGCAATAAGATTAGCATTTTGGGAGGGGCCTGAATTCTGCAGAGATGTAGGTATAAACAATAATCAGCTATTTTTCCCTAGCTTGCTTTTCTAACATTGTTTACTGTCAAGAGTCACGTAGCCAGAGATCACAAGATTCGTAATTGTCCTAATTGTTCCTATCTATAACATACCTGAGGTTGGTCTTTGAAATATTTTTCAGGCTTTTGCATTCTGGCAACTGACTGACTCCACCTGGACCCATGACTCACCTGGTCTTGTGACCACTCCCCCGCCCCCCAGAAATTGACTTAGCACATGAAGATATTTGGGACATTCCTATGATTTCATCTCTTAGCAATCAGCAGCACCCATTCTATAGCCTTCCAGCCACAAAATTATCCTTCAAAACCCTAGACTCTGAGCTCTCAGGGAGGTGGATTTGAGAATTATCTCTCATCCTTCTGCTTGGCTGGCCTTGTGATTATGAAACTCCTCTTTGCTGCAAAACCTGCTGTTCTCAGTGCATTGGCTCTCCTGGGCAGCAGGCAAGAAGAAACTGTCAGGCTGTCATATCATGCTTCTGATTCTAGAGTGAGAGGACATCTTAGAGCACATGTTCTCTATATATGTGTTTTCTCCTCTCTCTGCTAGGTTTGCTTAAGACTAGTTTCAGAAAAAGGCATCAGGACAGTGCATCCTACTTCACTGGAATAAAACTTAAATGCTCAGTCCAGTGACAATTCCATAGAGCTATTTTGTTTCTCTTCAAGTTCCTATTTGTTCAAGAGTGATCCCAGACTAGGGGCCAGATATCTGACTATCTTGACATGGCCCCAAATACATAATAACATTAATAAGCAACAACCTTATGAGTTTAGCATTTTAATTTCTTACTTCAAATTAAGCCAGTTAATTTTAATCCTGAGTATTAAGGAAATGCAAAAAGACCCTAAAGGAAGTTTCTTAGCTTGGGATTAATTCATAGGTCCCCTGAGGGTCTGGCTGGGCTTTAGTAGGCTTATGAAACTGCTGAAATTGAATGAAAAAATTTGAGTGAATTTTGTGTACTTTTTTTTTGGCGAGAGGGTTTGAGACATCTATCAGATTCTCAAGGTGATTTGTGGGCTTAAATAGATTAATACCTATCATTGATTCTGGATTTTAGGTTTATGAAAAATGTGCACTATATTGATAGGGTGGAATCCTCAGGGTAAGTCCTTAAAAACAAATATTTATAGCTTTCTTTTTTGTATTTTGTATACTTTTTGTATACTTTCTTTGGTGAGAGGGTTTGAGACATCTATCAGATTCTCAAGGTGATTTATGGGCTTAAATACATTAATACCTATTATTGATTTTGGATTATGAAAAATGTGCATTATGGTGATAGGGTGGGATCTTCAAGATAAGTCCTTAAAAAAATATAGCCACCATGGGTGTGCTAAATTATACAAATCTGACTTCTCAGCTCTTTTTCTTTGAGACAGGGTCACACTGTGACCCAGGCTGGAGTGCCATGGCACAATCTTGGTTCAGTGTAACCTCTGCTTCCCAGGCTCAAGCGATCCTCCCATCTCAGCCTCCTGAGTAGCTGGGAATGCAGGTGTGTGCCACCATGCCAGGCTAATTTTCATATTTTTTGTAGACGGGGTTTCGCCATGTTGCCCAGTCTGATCTCAAACTCCTGAGCTCAAGCAATCCTCCCACCTCGGCCTCCCAAAGTGCTGGGATTATAGGTGTGAGCCACTGCACCCAGCCTGACTTCTCAGTTCTAAAGCCCCTTCTGAGTCTCATTCCCTTATGTGTCAGGTTACCCAGGATAGGGATCCACAAGTGCCAAATGAATGCAGGAGATATGTGGAACCATAGGATCAGGCATTTCCTAGGTTCAGTCTGCCCTGGCTTCAAAGGAAATGAAAAAACATTTTTTTAAAAGAAGACACACAAATGACCAGCAAGCATATGAAAAAATGTTCAACATCACTAATCATCAGAGACATACAAATTATAACCATAATGAGATATCATCTTATGCCAATCTGAACGGCTATTATTAAAAAGTCAAAAAATAACAGATGTTGACAGGAAGGAGAAAATAGAATGCTTATACTGTAAATTAGTACAACTTCTATCAAAAAAAGTATGATGCTTTCTCAAAGAACTAAAAATACAACTATCATTTGATCCAGCAATCCTTCTCCTGGGTATCTACCCAAAGGAAAAGAAATTGTATCAAAAAGATACCTGCATGTTTATCACAGGACTATTTATAATAGCAAAGATATGGAATCAACCTAAGTGTCCATCAGTGGTTGATTAGATAAAGAAAATGTATCTACAATGGAACACTATTCAGCCATAAAAAAAGGAAATCATGTATTTTGCAGCAACATGGATGCAACTGAGGGCCATTAACTTACATGAAACAACACAGAAACATAGTAAAATACCACATGTTCCCACTTATAAGTGGGAGCTAAATAATATATAGATATGGACATAAAGTGTGGAATAATAGACATTGGAGAATTGGAAGTGTGGGAGGAGATGAGAGATGAGAACTTAATGAGTACAATGTGCATTATTTAGGTGATGGTGACACTAAACACTCAGACTTCACCATCATGAAATATCTCTATGTAAAAACAATTCCAGCCGGGCGTGGTGGCCTGTGCCTGTCATCCCAGCACTTTGGGAGGCTGAGGCAGGCAGACCGCTTGAGGTCAGGAGTTCGAGACCAACCTGGCCAACATGATAAAACTCCATCTCTACCAAAATACAAAAAATTAGTCAGTCATGGTGGCACATGCTTGTAATCCCAGCCACTTGGGAGGCTGAGGCAGGAGAATTGCTTGAACCCAGGAGATGGAGGTTGCAGTGAGCTGAGGTGGTGCCACTGCACTCCAGCCTGAGCAACAGAGCAAAACTCTGTTTCAAAACAACCCGAAAACTCCCTACACTTATACCCCTTAAACGTATACAAAAAAACCCAAAACAAAACAAAACAAAAAACAACCTGCCCTGGCTCCTGGTAGAACTGCATAAATCAAGTGAAGCTGAGGGGGACTGGGTGTCATGGGGGGAGCTGGAGAGGCAGTAGCCACGGCTGTGTGATGACATTTGGTACATTTCCCTATTGGAGCAGGTGAATCCTTAGTCCAGTCTTCTGGAAAAGGCAAGCAGTGACTACTGATTCCTTTCATCCCTGCAAAATAATAGACTCGGGGGTTTCTCTGAGGAAACAGGGCCACATGGTGGTATATAAATTTCATTACTCTTATTATCATCACTCTGATTTTAATTTGATTTAAAAATTTTATTGGTTCTAATTGTAGCAGTTATGAATGTTTATGTTATTTTCTGCCATTTCTAATTTCTGCAAAGAATACAGATCTCTTCTTGATAACTGAAAATGACTTCTGCGTAATGGATTCATGCATTCATGTGGGATCTCAATCTTTGGCTTTGACATTAAGGGTTAGTGCATATTATTAGCTCTTTTAAAAATTATATTCTCTTCTAAACCCAGTAATTTCTGATCTGTATGATCTAATAGTCTGATTTTTATTATGGAGGAAAATTAGTCAATTTGGAATGTAAGAGAAAGCTAAATAAACATATTTTTATATGCAAAAATAAGAATAGTGCCTAATGATATTTTGTTAAAGATTTTATTTGAAAAATTTCATTTGAAGTAAGGCCCAATGGGGATCTCTGTAGATAATGGGTAAGAGTGAGTGTTTGCCTTTGTACCAGGCACACTTCTAGGTCTTAAGGGGTTAAAAGATATTTGGTCCACCCTTGTTAGAACAGGCTGTTATATTAGGAAGATTTGGATAAATACTCAGGAAAGGCCTTGTAAGAGAATAACCTGCAGCAGTCTATTTGTGTTATGATCACCGTACACATAAGCTAATTTTAAATATTAAAACTCTAATTATAAAAGACCACTTCCCTGAGGGGCGGACCATGTGGGGAAGGGGGAAGGGTGCAGCCCTGAGGGATGAGTCACAGAGCCAGGGAGTGGGTGGGTGGAGTTGATAACTGACCAGCCTGTGTAGGATCATTCCTTGGGGTGCCCTGTATCCCAAGGGAGAAACTCAAATCGGGTTTGCTCCTCTGTAATTGAGAAGATGGTGTCCTTAGACGGAGGACTTCCATAGATATCCCTCACATATTGAGAAATAAAAATAAGCTGCAATTTTGACCTGAGGCAGGGAAGTCAGAGAGAAGTACCCTAAATAACACGGTGCACATTCCACCAAGTGATCTGTGGTTCGAGAGCAGTTACTGACAGGAGATTTGGGGTTCAGTAAAGAGGTCTCAAGCTTTTACTGAGATTCTTGAGATTAGAGTCGTTTATGTCTCTGTCTGATCCTATTTGCATTTTCTTTACTCATTTTCACCAGTATCTTGTTTTTTTTTTTTTTTTTTTTTAATAATGCTGCTTGAACCCAACTGCTTATCTCAGCTATATTAAGGCAAATAAGGAAAGGGTGTTGTTTCTGGACTTGGACTCAGAGAAGAATGACAGCAGAAGACCCGGGGGCTGTAGATTTGGGTCCAAGTGGCCCTTTTCAATCAACTGAGCACCTGCCCTGCTTGCTGTAGATGCAGGTGCGAGGCAGTACTGGGTTTTTGATCTGGATTTGAAGCCCTGTGCTGTCACTTTATAACTGTGTGACTTTGAGCAAAATCACTAAAACTCAGCATCTCAGTTTTCTCATCTGTATAATGGAGATAATAATACTTGCCTCATGAAACTGATGCTACATGAAATGAGATAATGTAGTGAGTACTCAAGCAAGGTGGTTGGTGTGTTGGTGCTGACCTTGGTGTTAATGTTCCTGTGATTCCCGTGTGGATACATTTTCAATTCAATGCTTTAAATGCTATTTGTAATGAAGATGCGGCAAGATACTTAGATTTAAATGGTGTTTTCTCTCTCTATTCCCTGACTCTTTCAAACAGAAAGCTGAGTCCTTTTTTTTGTCCCTTTGTCTCAGGAACGGTCCTCTTTTTCGTGAAACTCTGAATAAGGAGAACTGGGAAGGAGGGGTCACACAGAGAAGTCTTAGAAGACACTGGGAATGGGAGGAGGAGGGTGGGTCCTGGAACAGCAGGTAGCAGAGCTTGGCTTGGAGGCAGCTCCCATGTGGAGGACAGGTGTCTCAGAGGCTGGACTGAGTGGTGCACCTGGGGATGCCTGGGCCTTGGGCTTGAGGCGTCAGGATGTCCATCCAGTCTGGCTGCAGATTTCAGGACCCCAAACATGTCTTGGAAGAGGGGCCATGAGGACTGGGACAACACCCATATGGGTACAGTGAAGATAATGAGAAGGGTCTCTTGACGGTTTGCTAACACTGTGGAGGGCAATTCCTGGCCAGAACAAAGGCTGAGGCTTCTGCCAGCCCGCTAGGGTGCATGCTCAGAGTTAGGCTTCATTTCATGTAGGTACAATGAAGATAGAGATATTTTTGTATACTTGATTTTGGTTGAAATTCACACATATTACAGAGCTATGCATAGATTTCAAGAGTATGGAAAAGGCACACCCAACCTAGGCCAGGGTGTGGTGAAAGAGTTCCTTAAAGAGCTGACACCTGAGTTAAATCCCAAATGATGAACGGGGGTTATCCATGGAGAGGGTTGGGAGAAAGGAGTTCTAGGCAGATGGAACAGCATGAGATTGCATGATTCGTGTGGAGAGCAACAGATAATTTAGAGTTGCTGCATGTAACTAACTGCATTGAGGATGTTGAGAAATGATTCTAGACTAGCACCGTCTATTAGAAGTTTCTGCAACAATGGTGTATTTGCTTTCTCTTGAGGCTGTAACAAATTACCATAAAATTAGTGACTTAAAATAACACAGATTTATTGTCTCACAATTCTGGAGGTCAGAAGTCCAAAATGAATCTCGCTGTGCTGGGCTAGAATCAAGGTGCCTCCAGGGATATGTTTCTTTCGGGAAATTCTCATGGAAAATCAATTCTCCTGCTTTTCCAAGTTCCAGGTGGCTGCCTGAGTTCCTTGGCCTGCACCCTTTTCTTCCAGTTTCAAAGCCAGCAATGCTGGCTGAGTCTTCCTCACACCGAGTCACTCCGACGCTGACTCTTCTGCTTCCCTCCCTCACATTTAAGGATTTTTGTGATTATACTGGGCCCAGGCTGGTAGCCCGGGATAATCTATTTTCAGGTCATTTGATTAGCAATCTTAATGCTGTCCACTACCTTAATTCCTCTTGCCATGTATCCACATATTCACATGTTCTGGGGATTAGGACATGGACATCTTTGGACAGCCGTTACACTGCCTACCACAGATAGAAACATTCCATATCTGTGCTGTCTAATATAGTAGACACTAGCCACATGTGGCTATTTAAATTTAAACCAATTAAAATAAATAAAACTAACCATTCAGTCTCTCAGTCACCCTAGCCGTAGTTCATGTGCTCAGTAGCCACATGTGGTTACTGGCTACTGTATTGGACAGTACTGCTCTAGAAGGTGGGCGCTGCCAGATAAGGTAGGCCCCAGGACTTCTCAACCTCTTCCACTGAAGTACCCTTGAGAGTAGATGAGCCTGCACCCATGGCATCAGTAGATGTGGGGTAGCTAATGAGACCTAATTCAAACACCAAGTTTCTTGAGAGAAAGACATTTTTATTTTGTCTGATAATATATTCAAGTTTATGTTATTAAACAAGTATCTATATTTCCATGTCTTCAAGTAAAACCAGCATTCTGGGAAAGTCACCATGTTTATTCTGGAACTCTCCTGGCACACTGCCATACATTCCAGTGTTGATACACATACTGACAGAAGCCCAGCTGTGGAGATTTCTGGGCAGAGGAGGAATATAGTCCCATTTGAAGAGGGATCCCAGGGAGCAGTGAGAGCAGTGGATGGGAAACGGCTTTGACAGGACATAGACTAGAGGTAAAGAGACCAGCTAAGAGGCTGTGGGAGGACAACTGCATATCCTTGCCCTCTTGAACTCAGGTGGTGGTATGTTACTTGCTTGGGCCAATGAAATGTGGGGCAGAAGCTCTAAAAGTCAGTTCCTGCTTTGTGATACTCAGTTTTCCCAGAGTTCAGACAGTGTGGACAGCGCTGCACTTCTCATGGTGGACATACCATGTGAGCAAGAAATTAGCAGGTATTATTGTCAAGATTTTAGGATTATTTGTTAGCAAGGCAGAGCTTAGCTTATCCATATGGGCACAGAGATGGTGCAGGACACTTGCACAGAGGCCTTGGCTGTATAAAATGTCTATTAGAGAGATGTTGACTTAAAATGGCTAAAGCTCGTGGGTAATTCCAAGCCTTACGGTAGATTTATACTGTTTGCTTGTCTTTATACAACAATAATTCTTTTTTCCAAGTTAAGATTATTTTTACTATTTAGTTTATGCTCTTAGACAAATCAAATTACGTAGAGCCAAGATCATTTCATGAGAATACTGTCTGATTGGATTTGGGCAGCAAGAGCAGAGCATGGAAACATAATTTAGCAGAGACAAGATTTTTCTGTTCACTAGAATTGTCGGAAATTGAGAAGATGGGTTCACATCTTTCATATGACTTTCTTCCCTGGTTTATTCCATTGAGTGGTCATTAGTTTGAGATTACCCTTCTAATACCAATAGATAGAATTTTGGTAGTAATTTTTAGAAAGAATTGAGCAATAAAAACAAGTTAATGCTTGACTTGGATATTTTTTTCATTTACCAAACCAGTAATAAGTATACTATCTGTTTCCTCAGAGCAGTAAATAATGGTACTATCACATCTGATAAACAAAACATATCATATACCAGACCCAAAATTGGAATGCATGTCTCACATACCGTGAGTCTGCCTCTGAGGACAGAGATTTTAGTAGTCAGAAGAGACCCAGTAGCAGCATGGAAAAATGCTGTGAATTGCCCACAGTGGTTATGACATTTTTCTGTCCAACTTTGAGGAGTTTATGTTATTGTT
Source organism: Piliocolobus tephrosceles (assembly GCF_002776525.5). Lineage (NCBI taxonomy): Eukaryota > Metazoa > Chordata > Mammalia > Primates > Cercopithecidae > Piliocolobus > Piliocolobus tephrosceles. The sequence goes on from NC_045437.1 coordinate 50,150,266, forward strand.
ACCTGGCCTATTTGTGTGCATAAATGAAGGCTTGGAAAGTAAGTGGAGTTACTGGTGGGGAGGAGAACAAGTGTATTAAAATAGGTGGCATTAGCCAAAAGGTGTATAATGAGTTGACTGAGGCCCACTCTTCACCTGGATGGGCGTCTGTTTCCTTTTTTGTTTCTGGTAGGATAATACAAAAATACCCTTTGTTGCTCTTGTTGGCCAAAGCATGAATCTTAAAAAACAGAGGAGCCACAACGAATGTGCTTTTCGTGGGCCCTTCAGTGGTGGTGGTCAGGGGAGGATGGGGGCAAATAGGGTTGGTGTGCAACCTCATCAGGACTCAAAATGTTGTGGGCTGTTTGTTTCTTTTGCTTCTATTGACAAAATTATCCCCTTGTGAAGGCAAAAAATGTCAGGGAGGAAGATGTATTAGGTGGTAACTTTGTTCTTTGTTCTTTTTTAACGTTCTTAGGCTGTTTTTAGAAAGGGACAGGAAAATTTTCATACATTTCCTGAGGATATGGATATGCAAAGACATAAACTCTATATTTTTGATGGGTATTAGTATTTACTCACTTTACACTCAATGCCTAGAGCAGAGTTGATGATTTTTTTCCCTTGCCAAGGAAGGAGTTTTGCCAATAGAAGCTTTTCTATGTAATGAGCAAAAAAAAAAAAAAAAAAAAAAAACAAAAAAAAACTATATAGTAAATTAGAGTGTCTTACGTAAATTGTGAAGTGACTCACATTTGCCCCTAGGAGATGTAGTAAAATGAAAGATTGCTTTTCTGACTGAAGAGTTGACAGTAAGAAAATCACAGCTATATCAATATATTGTAAGGGAGAGATTATAGGTGTAGAATTCTGTAATAGATGATAAATTAATAAGTAATAAAATGAGTATAAATCCACAAGGAGAGGCCAGTGTAATGTAAGGTACATGTAAGAGACAAGAAAACGCATGCATCATGAATTTGACCCCAAATTAATGATAGCTGTAACAAATATTGATTAAACATTAAATTATCTACAATTTTGCATGCCTCCTTAGGAGTAATTTAAACACGCTGGGCTTTTAACAGAGGTAAGCCAATGAAGTTTTAACTTATGTTTTCTTTTTCTCTTACAGTAAATTTCCACGTAGGAGACAGGCACTGTTGACCTTTATCACTGACCTTAAAATAGCAGATGTTTCATAAGCGAGTGTTATTGTTGATTATGAGGCTTCTCCCTCCAAAAATTGTTTTCTAAAATGAGACTGATTATTCCATTTGCAATAGCACAAACATATGAAATAGGGAAAATCTTAACAAGAAATGTTTAGGTTCAATATGAAAGAAATTATAAACTTTACCAAGGGAAATGAGAGAAGACCTTATGTTCTTTGGTGGGATTGGGGTTAAAAGTTTTAAAGGTGTGAATTCTGTTCATACTTTTAAAAACATGTTTAATAGAATTCTAATTATTGTTTGTGTAAGACATTTTGGGGACTTACACATAATAGCAAAATTGTTCTTGGAGAAAAAAATAGAGAACGGCCAAAATATTTTTTGACAAAGAATTATAACGAGGAGCAGCTGTATTTTAACTGGATTAAAATGTATTATACAACTTCACACCCATTATAATGCCTATTATCAAAAAACAGAAAACAAGTGTCAGTGAGAATGTGGAGGAATCAGAACCCTTGTGCATCGCTGGTGGAAATGTCAAATGGTGCAGCAGCTCTAGAAAACAGTATGGCAATTCCTATTGCTTTACATATATTATTTTTTTCTAAATTTACGATAGAAAGTAAATATTGTCCCTCCCATTTTTTAGAGTGGAAAATTGAGGACCAGAATGACTAAAAATAGTGTAGTGCTCAAACAGAAGAATATTTTGCCAGCTATTTTCTTCCCTTCTTAAAAAATTAAACATAGATGTACCATTTGACCCAGCAATGACACTTCTGGGTATATACACAAAAGAACTGAAAGCAAAGACTTGAACAAATGTTTGTACATCCATGTACATAGCAACATTATTCACAACAGTTGAAAGGTAGAAATAACTCATGTCCATTGACAGATTAATGAATAAACAAAATGCAGTATATACATGCAATGGAATAATATTCAGCCTTAAAAAGGAAGGACATTCTGACACATGCTACAACATGAGTGAACCTTGAAGACCTCATGCTAAGTTGAAATAAGCCAGACACAAAAGGGCATATATTATATAACTCCACCTATATGAGGTACCTAGAACAATCAAATCCATAGAGACAGTAGAACAGAACAGAGGTTGGGAAATTGGGAAATGAGGAGTTATTGTTTAATAGGTACAGAGTTTCAATTTGGGAAGAATGGGAAGATGAAAAAATTCTAGAGACTGATGGTGACAGTGATCTCACAACAATGTGAATATCCTTTTTTTTTTTTGTATTTTTAGTAGAGATGCGATTTTGCCATGTTGGGGAGGCTGGTCTCGAACTCCTGGCCTCAAGAGATTTGCCTATCTTGGCTGCCCAAAGTGCTGCGATTACAGGCATGAGCCACCACGCCCAGCCACATGTGAATATGCTTAATGCCACTGAACTTTATACTTCAAAATAGTTAAAATGACAAATTTTATGATGCCATATATTACCAAAATAAAAATTACTACAAATTGTATTACAGAGTTATAGTAGATAAAGTAGCAGAATAATTGCTCAAGACTGCTGCTCAGTTCAACATAACCACATAAAGAGACTCTATTATGTTAATGGATTTAAATCTGATATAAATAGTCATCATGAGGAAGTTGGAAAAAGAATTATTGAATGATTGGAGTTTGTGTTTCAGTTCAACTGTCTGCTGGCACTGTGAACTTGAGAAAATGCCCTAATTACTGTTAATCTGTAAAATGGGAAAAGAAACAGGAAAAAGAAAGGATGATGCCAAAGAATTAAAATGATAAAGATGATGTTACCTGTCACTGATCTATTCTGGGCTGGAGTGGGAGTGGGAGTGGGTGAGGTGGAGTGGAGTGGGAAGGCGTGGTAATCTGTGGGTCTTTTCTGGGTGGAAAGAAGAAGTGGATCATGAAAATCCCGTTTACCCTGGTCAGGTGATGGCTGTGAATGACTCTCTTTGCTACTGAAGATATTCCAGGTGCTTCTGGGATTGGGGGCTGTAGGGAATCATGGGGCGTGGACTATATCCCTCTCCCTGGTGAGCTAACACAAACACACAAAACCCTAAAGAAATTTCTTTCAGTTCCTTACTCCAAGTTCATGATAATAGAGTATCCAGAGTATAAAGAAAGAGCATCGTAGGGGTGAGAATAAAATGTGAGGGGTTGCAGCTTTATTTTGGTTAAATTATCTTTGTGCTGTACAAACAAGGAGGGCTTCCCTGACCAGACATTTGGGATGCTCCCACAAGGGTACTCTCTTAGGATAGAGTATTCTGCCAGACCCTCTTCTCTCTTTTGTCTCCAGAAGTCTCCATCTCTCTTTGTCCCCACTCCCCGTATGCCTCAAACATCCTCATTCCCTTATCACAGGGTGTGAGTCCAGGTAGTCTTTCCAAAGCCCTCCTTTTGCTGGGTAGAGAGAGTAGAAGCTCTAAGACCTGGGGAGAGAGCAGAAGAGGAAGGATGATAGATGGTCTTGACTTCAGGGGCAGCTTACCTTTTCCCTTTTCTGCTTTTTAAAAATATTTCCTCCAGATATTAAAAAAAAAAAACCCAGATTTTACACTGTGAGAATTTTCTTACTGGATCTCCTTGAAGAATCATTTGCTAGCATAGATCTTGGTTCTCATGCAAAAAGAGTGGATATCTTCTTGCTGACCTTGAGTTATTTGACCAAACCTGCTTTTATTACTATTTATTTTGCTGTAGGAAGCCCACATCCATGTGCTGTTCCTGGTTTATTCCTTTTCTTTCTTTATTGTAGTTGGGAGGCAGGTGTCCTGTAGGAGCCCTGCAGTAATAGTAGTAGTTATAATATTGATGTGGTTGCTGCTGTAAAAGAGATGCCAGCTTTTGTCTAAGAGGAATCAGAACAGGTCTGGGCTGATGTGTTGAATTGGTAGAGCAGGCTTGCCAAAAGATTGTTATAAATTAAGGATTCTTTGGGGATGGGATTCTTTAGGAAGACAGGAGCAACCAGGCATGATAACCAATCTTAGATCTCCAAAGGGGATGGTGATTTGTGCCTCTAATCAAAGTTCCCTCCTCAGAGAGACCTTCTCAGATCATCTTATGTGAACTGATGCTCTCCCTACTCCATATCTCTTATAAAAAGATACTTCGTCACGCTTTAACATTTTTCTCTGTGGCATTTATTATCTAAAATGATCTTACTTATTGCTTTGTTTGCTTATTTATCATCTTTTCTCTCCTTGACTAGAAAGGAGGTTTTACAACATCAGGGACTTCTGTCTTCTTTATTTCTACTCTAGACCCCATGGCTAGAAGAGGGCCTACCGCAGAGTTGGTGTGCAATGAGAGAATGAACATTGTCCAGTGAAGAAGCTGTCTCGAATTTTTCCCTAACTCAGCCTCATAGAGGCTGTATAGAGAGAAGTTTATAAGCAAAAACTAAAAGACTGATTTCATAAACTAGGAACCCTGACACCCATGGACCTTAACAGATCCTGGTCCTCATTCAACAGCAGGACTATTAGCCCATACCCTTTTTTCCCTTTAGCTCTTTGGATCCTCCAAGTGTCCCAGCTCAAGCCAGCATAAGAGCCACCTGAAACGTGTCCCACTGTGGGAGCCCGAGGCTTTAAGGCCTGTTCATTTCTTTAGGAGCATTTAGGAAGATGGTGTTTCAGGGTTTCAGAATCCTCTGAGCATGAAACCCCAAATGTGACCTAAGTACCTCCTTTGGGGTTTCATGGCCCCTTTTCTCAATCCAGACTTTGACCATAAGTCAGAGACAATGACATAGTCTCCGTGTTGTCCTCCGGAGGATCTAAGAGGGCCAAAGTATTATGCAGACAGCACATGACTACATAAGGAGGTTGCAGGAAGTAGGGAAAACATTAGACTTTGATCTTAGGTAGGTCCTAAGGTAGGTAGAATGCTAGTTCTTTCATTTGATAACTTTGAAACATACTCAAAGTATTTAGCTTTTCTAAGCCTCAATTATCTGTCAAATGTAAATAATAATATGTTAGTAAATTTGGAGTAATTCCTTATAGTCTGAGTCTCCTTACTGAATTGACTACAGTTCATTCTTTGTATCTGCAGGGGTTGCATCCTTGGATTCAATGTACCAAGGACTAAAAATGTTTTTCAAAAGCCCCAATCAAATAATACAAAAATACATTATAACAACTATTTATTGATCGTTTACATTGCAGTAGGTATTATAAGTAATTGAGATGATTTAAAGTATATGGGAGGATGTGTATATGTTATATGCAAACTGTGTGCCATTTTATATAAGAGACTTGAGCATCACCTGGTTCTGATATCCTCAGGGGTCTTGGAACCAATCCCCTGTGATTATGGAAGGATGAGCATATATGGATTAAGTTTTCTTCAAGTTCGATGATGAGAGTTACTCTGTGTTTCAAGCTATATATCTTAATGGGCAAAAGATTAAGCAGTTCAAACCAGTCAGTTGCTGTGACTATGTTTACAGATACCCAGAGATGCTTTCAGGGGGTAAGAGTTGGGAGGACAGTGGTCAGCTGACCTATCCTCACCTCCCTCTGCAGCCTCATTCAGGTGTCAATACCCACCACTCTGCTCTAAGCCCAGCGACTCAGATTCAGTGAAGAGCTTTACTGTCAGTTATGTGATATTAGGAAAATGCCTGGTTTTAGCTCCAGTTCCTTTATCTGTACACTAAAGGATAGATTTCAAAGGTCTCTTCCAGCTCTTAAGTTATACGGGATGACTTTTACTATCCAGAAGTGAATCCCCAGGGCAACATAGTTATAGGAAGTTAGAGGTAAGGTTTCCACTGCTATTATGTTAGTTTTAGGACCAGGGAAACAGGAATACCTGAATCTACTTAGCACTCTTCCCCTCAGTTTTCTAGGTGAGGAGCTGTTTAAGAACCGTAGCTAAATGGATATGAAATCTCTGCTATATTAATAGCTAACCAGTGAACACTGACCTCCAAAGCATGCCTCTGGCAGAAGCTGAGTTGGAGAATCCGGCTAAGGCACGAGGACTTAAACGAGGCTGCTATGCCCTCCTTCTCGATTCTGATATGGCCGCCGTTTCTGCGGAGGGGTCCCTACCTTAACCTGGTTAGATGATGAGAAGACCACACAGAGATGTAGACAGCCTGGTGAGACCATCTTCTCAGGCTTAGGCCTAGAACAGAGGGACAGTTTAGGTGAGGATTCCAGAAGCAGACTCTTGGGCTACGATACAGGTGCAAGTGACTTATTAAGGAAGGGCCCCCAGGGCAGACCTGCAAGGGTGTGGAGGGAGAGACTAGGGAAGGGGCAGAGCCAAGCAAGGGTACATTCCAGATGAGCTCCCAGACTCAGCCTGATATTGTGGGGGAGCTCTGGAGTGTCACTGACATCTTAGGTTGTTTTCACCTGAGGTGTGGACATTGTGCTTTTCAATGTGTGTGTTCAAGTCACTGGTTAGGCGGTGACTCGGGGGCAGGGGTGGTGGGTGGGACGTCAACTCTTGGGCACTCATGGCTCTATGTACATCCGGGTGGAGTGGCTCCAGGCTAATCCTCTGAAGAAGGTGGTGGACTCCACCCCAGGAGCAAAGCAGCACAGAGAAACTGGAGGATGAGGGGCAGAACTGATCCAGGGGACCCAAGGTGATCTGGATGGAGAGGAGGAGCCAGAGAGAAGAGGATGTTTCGTATGGACTGCCTGTACAGAGCAAGGAGCGCAAAAGAGTGTGCCTCACGTGGTGTTGGCTGTCATCAGTGACTGTGCTGTGTTCTGACCTATGTGACTGTTTCTCTCCTTGGGGAAAGAGTTCGATGGATGGGAGGGAAGAAAGAGAGGGAGGCAGAAGCATGGGGAGGGTGGATAGAGACACCCCTGTCTCCAAAAGCCATCTCTGCCTTCGTCAGAGAGTGGTTGTTGGGGCCTGAAAACCATGAACGTGAGCATGCTATGGAAAGCATAAAATTCTAACTCATGTAAGCAGTTGTTAATAAGTGATTTGCCTGAGTTATATAACTGTGGCAGAGTAGAGGTCAGATTTTGTGCCTGTAAGTTTAAGGATACTGTTGTTGGATTATGTGATCTGCTTGTAGTTAGCACAGTTCTTTGTAAACTAGGTTAAGGGAAATAAACTTTGCAGTGGTTATTTTATGACATAATTTTATAGTTCCTCCACCCCCACCTCCAAAGACTAGTCTCTCAAAAACTCAGCTTTCACTGCTGATGGAGTAATAATTTTGCCATAATATAAGCAGCTGGGTGTTTTTTTTTTTTTTTTTAATTAACTCTGATGCCATAGGGCTTGGGACCATTGAACATAAGAACTGGCACTATCCCAGGGACAGGTGATCAAAGCAGAAGACCTCTGGTTTATGATTAGTGGCAAGACTGGTATCATTAGTGACACTAGAATATATGACACAGGGACCACATTTCCTGAGCAAAACAGGACCTCATATGGCCTGATGGTATCGGGACAGTTGCATGGAGTATTTGAGATTGGAATGAACCTAGGATACGCATTATGTCTAATCCCCTTAAATTGATATTTATCAGACTTTTTTTTTTTAAAAACTAAAACTCATAGCAAAGAATACATTTAGGTGAGGCAGACTGGTGCAGTGGTTAAGAGAATAGACTCTAGCACCCAACTGCTTAGGTCTGAATCCTGTCTCTGCCACTTGCCAACTGGATGATCTTGGCTATGTTACTTAAATTCTCAGTGCCTAGTTCATTGAACTGTAAAACTAGGCTAAGAATAGTCCCATCTCATGGATGATCTTGAAGATTAAATGAGTTAATACATGTAAATACACTTGGCACAGTCCCTGGCACATATTAAACATTACACGAGTGTGCTAATATTTTTATATTTGACTCAGTACACATATACTTCCACACACGTAATATTTGAAACAGAAATTTATTATGTGTAATACATGCTAATATGTTCTATTATTATATTCTATTTCATTAAAAACATATACCTTACCTGGGTTTTCAATTACAATTTCAAAATATATTCAATATATATTGAATTGAAATATATACAATTTCAGAATATATTCATTAGCATCTTATAGTCTTATGGACAGCAGTCAGCAATGGGGACATTGTTCGATTTTTTATTTTAGTCTTTATCCTTGGTAAATTAACTATTTAAGATTTCTAGACTCAGAGGAGGAGACAGACTAAAGCTTAAAGGCTTGGTATGGAACACTGGGTATTTGAAAGCTGGAAAATGATGGGACTTAGTTATTGGAACTTTGGCCTGGGGAATTCTGAGGGACTTGAAAGAAAACAAGTGAGACTTTCCAAGATTCCTGCTGTGTCCTTTGAACTCCCGCTCTCAGAAAGTACAATGAATAATATCACTCTCCAGCCCCTCTGTCTCCTGTCCTTTCCTGAGGAAATACATTGTTGGCTGAACCTCAGTGAGTTGAAATGGCAGATAAATGAAGACCTTGTTTCCATCCACCCTCCCCCAGGTAAATTGTCTAACTGTAAATAAACGCCTTTGTGTTTGTTAGGGTTGGGTGATTTGTTTCCAAATGGGAAAGAGGTTATGCTTTCATGTGTGAAATGTCTTCTTTCTCTTCTTTTGATGATTGTAAGTGTGTCTAGAGATGAGGTGCGGCCTGTAAACCTAGTTCATAAACAGTGTGAATCCACAATAAAATTATATGCGTCTTTAAAACTGGCTCCCTTCATATAATTACCCTGACGCAATGCTATAAACTTTGGACTTGCGACATTAAATCAGTGAAAGGGAAACCATGTCATACTAACTCAAATGTGTTAGACTGATTAAAAATGAATTTCTAATGAGGAGGCATGTCAGTAAAATAATAATTAAAATAGTGCTTCAAATGATTAGGATTTGCTTTTATTGTATATTTTGTGGCACAGTATTTCCCAGAAGGTTATGAGTGCATATGGCAGAGATGGAAAATGGAGATGTGAAAATGAGGTCACGCCCAAGTGGGTAAGAGGCGATCACCATCAGCAGCCGAGCCAAATCTGCTTCCTATGCAAATGATGGCCCAGGGCTGGCAGAAGAGCCATTAAGGTCTTTGTTAAATCCTGACTCATCGCCATCTGCTCTCAAGTAGCGCTGCACTAAATGGGCAATGTCGTAACATCTGGGGGAGAAATTTTCTCCAGTACATTCTGATTTGAGATGGTCAAGCAGGTTCAGTTTGACTAAAAAATGGTTTAAAGCTTGCTCATCTCTTGAGTCACTTTCCTCCCCTTCCTTTCATGCCCAATTAAAAAAAAAGTTTTGCTTACTACTTCTGTTTATTTTTCAGTGGATAAGGAGGGTGGTTGAAATAATGCTGGTCAGAACTGAGGTAGGGATTCGTACATGATCCTCCCTGTCTTGTTTTTAACATGAATCTAGGGACGCTCTTGGGATTCCCTGTGCGTTCCTTCACTCATTGACTCATTGCCGATTTATTCAACAAATATTTATTGAGCCCCTCTACTTAGTGCCAGAGATTGTGATTGGGCTGTGGAATAACTGGGAAACAGAACTGAATAGGCCCCTGGTCCTCATGAGGATATTCCAAGTGGGGATAATGGAAAACAATAAAGAATCACAATTATTTTGGGTTTTGATAAAACTATGAAAGAAATAAATCCTCTGGTAGAGAATTTTGGTGGGGTTGAGGTGATGGGTAGGGTAATGGCAGATCTGTTTTAGAGGGACTGGTCACGAAGGCCATGGATCAGGTTGCTAAAAGCCAACTAACGGAAAGTCAATTTGCTGAAAGCTAGTTTGTTACCTGGCCCAATTCACTGAAAGACAAATTCACCAAGCTTATTTATGTTATCTATACTATTTAGTTTTGGTTTTCATTTTGATTTTCTGATAGCATTTTGAGAACTTTTCAACAGTTTTTTTATTAGTCAGGCTCAAGAACCTGAGGGGCAGAAGCAGGGGAAATTGAGAGGCAGAGTGAGGGGCCTTGAGGACCATGATAAAAATATATTCATAAGGATATATTCTTGAATAGGGAGAATTGTTATAAATATATTTTTCATTAGGTTATTATTATTCATTAGGATAATACATTCATATGAACTCTTCATATTTAAGAATATATGCAAGAAGGCAGTATTTATAAAGAGTATATTCATAAAAAATTTTCATTGGATATATTCATAAAACAATATATTCATGAGGATAATATATTCATAAGAAGAACATGTTCAATTTTTCTCTACCCCAGCTCCCAGCTGTTGCTGCTGGAGGCTGAGGGACAGAATCAGAGGCAGCGAGGGGAAACTGAGGCACAGATATAGTTAAGTTTCCAGCTAAAGTGTTAGGGAGCTGCGGAAGAAGCAGTCTAAACATACACTTTCTCAAAGTGGTATTATGAAAGCAAAATGAAAACCAAGTAACTAAACTAGAAAGTGACAAGAAACAATTACATTAGGCAAATTTGTTCTTTAGGGAATGGGTCATTCAAGAAAGTAGTTATTTGGGCAATTTGTCATTTGTAGAATTAATAGATTGAGCATATAATTTATCATCTAAACTGGGATGGTTTTGAGCATGAAAGGAGTGCTATTAATAATTATACTGGGAAAATAGGTATAAACTAGAATGGTCCTGGGCACACTGAGCTGTAAGATCATCTGCCTCCCTGCCCCCTAAACTAGTCTTCTCTGGCGTCTGTGTTTGTGTAAGATTGGGCAGGCACAAACCTGAGGAACATTCTGGATCTGCTTGCTTTTGCAATATGGCTACTTGGCTGGATTTGAGATTGAATGTGTGGATTGTTTCTCAACATGAATACCATTTTCTGTTTGAACTCTCCAAAGCTGTAGGGTATTAGAATAAGTCTTAAGGAGAGCTGAGATTTTTTGGATGGCATCCATGGCAGTTATTACCTTTATGTGGATGACTTCCAATTCTAGAATCTCTAGGCCAAGCTCCAAACTCAGATTTCTAAACATAAGCTAGACATCTCCTGCAGGCACGTCAAACCCAACATGTCCCAAATCAAACTCCTAGGAAGAAAGTATAGAGGTAAAAGAAGACCTTTGGGAAGGGCTTTTCATGGTCATTTGTTCATGCCATGCTTTTTAAGATTTTTAACAGACTGAGAGGATGTTCTTTTTCCTCTTTCTTGCTTAAAAGCTACCCACCTGTTAGAGCCCAGCTCAAATCTCTTCTTTCTGTAATGTCTTTATGAAATAGCTACATTTAATCCTCCCTTATCAAAATTACCAATTGTGTCTCAATAATAGCCACCAGTGTTGTCGTAAATAAGACCTGTGGTCAGTACCATCCAGTCTGGAATTGTATTGTTTCCTAAATGTTTCAGATGTCTAGATATTTTTACCACAGCACTTAAAACATTATTAAGCAGAAAACAAGGGTCATTTGTTCATTAATTCCTTCAATAAATATTTATTGAGGGGCTGTTATATACCAGGTACTATTCTAGGTTCTGAAATAGAGCAATCACCAAGGCAGAGGCCCTGATGTTCAAGAACTTAACATTTTAGTGGAGAAGATGGACAATGAAAACATGAAGACATGGATACATAATGTAATTACAGATACTGATAGATGCCATGAAGAGAAATAAATTGGTTTAGGTAATCCTATGTCGACTTGGGGGTAATTATTAATAACATCTCCTTTTACTCTCAAAAGCGTTTGGGTTTAGAAATTAATTATCTCATAAGAGACCAGAGAGCATAAGATATGCATTTTCAGTAGTGTAGTCAGAAGGGCTTCTATTGGGTGGGCATAGAGCCATTTGGATGTCTGGGAGAAGTTGTGTTCCAGGTGGCAGGAACCGCATGTGCAAAGGTCCTGGGGCAGGAGTCATTCTTCAAATGATCATGTCTGCTGCCTACTGAAGTCCAGAAAGGAGTCTAATGTGACTGGAGTGCAGTGAGGATGAAAGAAAATGGTAGGATGGTAGGGGATAAAGTAGAAGAGATACCTGTGGGTCAGATCATGTGAGACACTGTAGGCCACGTAAGACTCTGAGTTTTATTCTGTGATAGAAAGCTATTAGGAAGTTTTGAGCTTGGAAGTGACATAATGTGATGTCTTTTAAAAGGATTACTCTGGTTGCTGTGCAAAGAAAATGCCACTGGGAGAAAAAGGGAGATAGCAGGGAGATCAATAAGGAGCTTATTGCAGAGGTCTGGGAGAGAGATGAGGGCTTAGCGAATACTTGTGTATTTTTGTGGCCTGGTGGATAGTTATTGGATTGAAGTCTTTGGAGAAAGAGAACAGGAATGAGAAGTGATTTGGCAAAACTGCTTCACCTTCCTGAGAGTTTCTTGTCTTCTGGAATTGGGAAAAGCACCACCTGTCCAGCCAATCTCACAGAGCCCTTATAAAAGCTATTGTTTGGGGAAGTATTTTGTAGGCTCTAACATACTACACACATGTTAACCTCTGTGGTTATTAGCTATGCTGGATTCTTTCCTTCTTTGGATTGACAACATCCCTATTTTGCTCTAGACTAGAGAGCTCCCTTCCCCCATGGAAATGTATGCAAACTAATTGCTTTGGGATTTGGATACTGAATTTTGTGAAACCATGACTAAAGATGGTTAGAGTCCAGTTGTGGTGGTGAGGGTACCTGCCATCTGTATCCCTGGACCTGATTCGAGTTCTTTCTGAGGCCTGGGTTTCTAGGTCTCTTTGATTGTATAAATTACCTCATATCCTCCCAATGGAGTCCATTTTTATTAAAGATGCTAGAGTTGCTTTCTGTTGCTTATAGCCACGCTGCTCTAAAAGAGATACTTGGGAAATTTACAGGGGGTTGGGATTTAGAGGGAGACTGGCACCACTATGGCATTATTGCCTGCTGCTTTTTTGGTTAGGTCGCAGGTTCCAAGTGAGATTTTCTGAGATGTGGAACACTCGGGGGTGGAGAGGTCAGCTCCATGAGGGGGGAAGTTCCCATACAGAGTATAGGAATGGAATGTAATTTTGAAACAATTCTTAGTGGGAAAGAGTCAGACTGTAATAATAAAGCCAAGAATCTCATTAGCCCAACTGAGGAGTAATAGCCATTCTAATAGCATCATTAGATATTACTGAATAAGTAAAACAACAAATAGGTTAATGAATGACTTGAAGGCATTGGAATCCTGAATTTTAGTCCCAGCTCTGCCGTAAACTAGTTATGTGAGCCTGAGTAAATCTCTGGGTGTCAGTTTCCCCACCTGTAAAATGGGCTTAGTAAATCTGCCTTACATATTTCACAGGGGTGTGATGTGACTCTGCATGAACAAATGTAAAGGTCAAAGATGAGGGTATGGAAACATGTTAGAGATTGGGGTTACTAAGAAAAGATTTGGAAAAGGGACAGATTTATACCAAAGAGACAGATTTGTACCTAAAATGAAGGGAGTATACAGATAATCCAGAGTGATTCAGAGTCACCAAGTAATCACATTCTACATGTGCAGCTTGGGAACAAAGCCTGGCTCTAGAAAGATCAAAAGATACATCAGCAGTAACAGGAAGGATAGGTTACAGAAGACTGCTTCAGAATAAAAGCTAAGTATAAAGTCAGGCCTTGCTTCTGCAGCTTCGGAGGTTCGGCTTATCAAGTCATCAAAGACCTGCCCTGGACACTGGAATGTGAAGACCTGCTTTAACCAAGAAATCGAGGTCTCTAGCCTCACCCACAGATTGCCTAAGGAGATGTCTCATATATTTGTGTGTGTGAATTCTTGTTACTCTGAGCTTTGGCTAGTTTTTGGCTATAATCTCATTCAGCCGGTGTGTTTCATAACCCACAGGATCTGATGGGAGTGACATGTGGGGCTTTGCAAAATCTAAAACATCATTTGAATGCAAGGCAACTGTTAGAAGGGGCTGGTGGGGTATTGACAAATGTTTAACAACCGGCTCTCCGAAAAAAATTAATAATATTTGCCAATTTCTGTGGTGTAAATAGTCCTGCCATGGCAGATTTTGAACTGCCAGTGATGTAACAATCTGCTTGCAAAGTTCCTGAAAATTTAACATCAGTTCTTGTGAGCCAGTATAAATCAAATGTGGCTCACTCTACTGGAAGGAACTGAAAGGAAAAAAGAGACACACTGAGGGGACTGTAAAGATTAAATATATGTCTAATTAGGCAAAATGTGTAGTTTGGAGGTGGGCCTTAAAAATTGTGTGTGTTTTCTTAAAAAAATTCACTTTTAAAGACTAACTGGGGAGAGACAAGATTCATACAGATAAAGTTAAATAAAAATATAAGACATGGACAGAGTGTTACGTAATTAATTGCTAAATAGAAGTTCTAGTACAGAGGAAGAAAGGTCACAGTCAATTGGGAGCTTTGGCAAGGCTTCCTCTGGGAGTGCAAATTGATTATTATACGAGGTACGAACGACACCTTCAGAGGGCAGAGGAGGCGAACAGTTTTATCACCCCAGTGCAGTTCTGGGAGGTGGGAGAGGGCCAGTGACGGGGGTAAGAGCCCTCAGAAGGTGGTTCCTCAGCACTCAGAGACCCAGGGGAAGGACATGGCTCCTGGGAGGAGAAGAGAGTGCTTTTCAGGTAGCTGGTTGTAGTGGATATCTGTTGTTTTGCTATTCAGCTTCCATTCCTCACTTTCTCCCCAATTCTTTGTTCTTGTGGTTTGGATGGGACTGACCCCCACCTCCAGAACACAGGGATGAGTTTGTGACTGAGGGCTGGCCAATCGGTGTTCTATTTCTCTGACCACACAGACTGAGTGAGGCCTAGGCATGTGGCGAAGGCACCCACTCCAATGGGTGTGTCTTCTGAGACTTGTTTGGCAAAGATAATCAGGGCTGGAGCTGCTGGTGGCCATCTTGCTACCATGTGGGGAGAGCCTGACTAATAATAAAGTGTGCCCACTGGAAACCAAAGAATTTGGAGAGAGACTGATTCTGGATGATATCATTTAAATACCTGTATTAAGCATGCCTGAAGCTGAACTTTTGAGAAAGTCTTTTCACAGCAACATTAAGAAGAATTCTGGAAGCAACTTGAAAAGTCAACAATGGGAAATTGGGATAAATTGTGTTGTAACCATTTGATGGAATATGATACAGCTATTAATGAAAGAGGATATGGTAAAATTAAAATTATGGATATATGAAGGTGGTCGCAACACAATGATGAAAAACAGGTTGAATCTGCTTTTATTTTACAGTTTGTGTAATTAATACAGGCAGAATCTAAAAGGCTAAATGTCAAAATATTTATGATGATTAACTCTGAATGGTGTGGTTCTTTTTCCTTTCGTCTACCTGTATTTTCTAATTTTAACTATAACAAATATGAATTATGAAATAAAAATAAAGACATTATTTATTTACATTTTATAGAATTATTAAAGATACAAAAACAAACCAAAAGGGGGTGATGAACAAAGGCAACTTATCTGAAATTGATCCCAATTCATCTGTCCTTGTCCTCCACCAGTAAGAAACTTACTAATATTGGTGGCTCCAGTGTCACTGATGGCGTGCCGACATGTGGCTCAGGAGGCTAGGGGAGTGTCTGACCACACTCTTGCATGAGTGAGAATGCTAAGGGAGGTGTGTCTGTGTTAGGGTTGGGTGGATGAAGAGGCCTGCCCTGCTCTGAGTGGCTGAGGGGCCTGTGCTGCAATGACTGTGACCCAAGAGTGAGAAGGAGCAGAGCTGAGCCCACGCAGCAGGATCCTGGAGTGGGAGCATGTGGCCTCAGTGCACTGGCCTGTGCTCTTCATGCAAGGGGGCACATAGGGTTTTCTGAGGAGCAGATATAAGGAGACCTGCCCCTTGGCAGTTGAGCAGAGTGATTCCCTTGTAACAAAACAGGGCTTCCTTTTGGAAGGAAGGTCAGAGTACTCACACTAAAGTAAGCCTTGCGTAGAACATTCTGGAGGGTGCACTTCATGTGTTGGGCACCATGGGAGTGTTTTGCCTGCTCTGCAATAGCCAGATTTCTGGGCAGTCAAGAGGGGGCCCAGGAGTTTCACCTGCTTCAGGTAAGAAGATGCTTGGCTTTTCACATTTTATTCTGCAGGGGCCAAGGAAAAGCCTGAGAGCTGGGAGTCTGCCACATAGGCAGGAGTGTAGAAAGGTCCTAGAATTCTGAGTGCGCCTGGAAAAGTCTCCTGTCAGTTCTAACCTATAGAGCCTCACTATGGTTTTGTTCTGTTTTGTTTTATTTTTGAGACAGGGTCTTGTTCTGTAACCCAGGAGGGGGTGCAGTGGCATGATCACAGCTTACCACAGCCTCAACCTCAGGTTCAAGTGACCTTCCTGCCTCTACCTCCTGAGTAGCTGGGATGATAGGTGCACGGCACGAGGCCCCACTAATTTTTAAGTTTTTTTTTTTTTGTGGAGACAGGGTCTCACTATGTTGTCCAGGCTGATTTCAAACTCTTGGGCTCAAGCTATCCTCCTGCTTTGGCCTTCTAAAGAGCTGGAATTTGTCTCATTTCTTTTCATCTTGAGCATCTCAGGACTGATCTCTGTAGGCACTGTATTGCACTTTGCAGTGGCCACCACAAGAAGCCCAGAACCCAACAAATTCTGTCTGATTTCACTTCTGTGAGGCACCTAGTGCAGTGCAATATGGTCACCAGGGTCTGGGGAGTTGGTGAGTGGGAAATGGGGAGTTTCTTAATGGGAGTGGAGTTTTAGTTTTGCAAGATAGAAAGAGTTCTGAAGATCAGTTGCACAGCAATGTGAATGTACTTAACACCACTGAACTGTATGCTTAAAAATGGTTAAGATGGTACATTTTATGTTATATGTATTTTAACACTATTAAAAAAGAACAACAAAAAAGTCCAGGACCCAAGGTCTTCTCTCAGGCCCTAGTCACTCATTCCTGTTCATGTGTATGACTATCAGGCAGCTTCCTACTCCAACCGTTCTGGTTCTCTTGACCTTGCTCTATCATTCTGCAGAGCATTTATGACAATCCGACCTCCTGTGTGTATTATTTATTTATTTGCCTGTCTTTCTCCCCTCTCAACTAGAATATTCACTCTGTAAGAACAGGGATTTTTGTTTTGTTTACTGCTGAAATCCCAGCATCTAGAGGAATGCCTGCCACGTAGTAGGCGCTCAATGCATATGCATTGACTGACTGCAGACTGGTAAATTTTGTGTGGATCTATGAAGGGGATCTTGCAACCTGTTAAGGACACAACAAAAGAAAGGTAGGGAAAAGCAGTATCAGTCTCACCGTGATCTCTCGATGTCATATAATTAGACATTGCCATCAGAAAATAACTGTGTGGCATGTTTTATTTAAAAAAATCAAATTAACTATCTTAAAGTGTTTGTTCTGAAACATAGCTGGAAAAGAGTGGGGGGAAGGCTTTTCTTTATGAGTCTATTTCTTGTTACTGGAAGTGTTTCCTTTTTGGGCTGCAGGGTACCCCTTCTGCCACTGCATTTTTTATTTCATGACATTATCCCATGGCTGGTTTAATGTTCATTTTTTATTAAGAATATATTAACTCTTTTTCTTCATTCACCCCCTTGAACCCATCATTCACTTGTCTCTTGTACATTCTAATGCTTTGAAAATTGCTGCAATCATCGGTAATCTGAAGAATTTTCCTTTATTAGCAGCACAGCCAGGAGCTAATCAGAAGTCTTCATTTACCCGATACAATTTACAGCGTTTGAGGAGTGATTGCTCTATCGCTTGCCTCTTTCTGTTTCTCAGCATTATTTTTTCAGGAATAAATTCATTTGGTTTTATCCTACTCTTAGGATCTTTTTCTTTAAGACTTCTTGCTGTATCAGCACACACCTGCATGAACTATTTTGTCTGTCTATGTAATTAATTATCTATTCAATTTCGTCAAAAGCATTACATCTCTTTTTTAGATGACATTGAACTGTTTGATCGATTTACTTAATGAATTCTGTCAAAACAGTCTTTTAACAACCATCAGTGGTGACCTGCCTTGTATTCTGTCTTAAGGAAGTTTACCTTTTCTCCTGACTTTCCTTCATTTTCTTTTGATTCAATTTCTTCCCTTTTCTTTTGTTTCAAACTGATCGAGCTTCTTTGAGATATGGCCTTTTCTTTAATAATGTAGCAGTTAATATGTTCTAGATTACATTATAGACTCCTGCTACTTGAAGGGACAGTGAGGTTTTTTGTTTGTTTGTTTCTAGCCCTCTGTCTAGTAGAATTGCATGTGCTGAAATGAAAAAACTCTTAAATGTATTTATATTAGGTTGGTGCAAAAGTAATTGCAGTTTTGCCGTTACAAGTAATTTATATTAGACTGGTGCAAAAGTAATTGTGGTTTTTGCTATTACTTTCAATGGCAAAACTGTAATTACTGTTGCACCAACCTAATATATGCTATATATGTGTACATTCATAAAACATGCTTTTTTAATACCCTTGATCTCCAGTTGTTTTTCATATAATCAAGTTAAGGTTGATGTTCCAGTTAGACTCTTACATAATTTACTGTCAATAGATGTTTTTCTTTATCTCTTTTTAAAAACCAGAGTATGAATTGTAAAGAGAGACATTAATGACATAATCTTCCCCTCAACTCCTATCCTATTTTGGCCCTCAAGTTAGTTATTAGCAATTACAAGTCACAATGCAGTATCACATTTTGAGTTTGGAATTATTAAAAATTGTTCAAATGAACTCAAATCAACAGTGGTGATGTTTATAAGCATTTCCTTGCTTCTGCTTCTTATACCCCCCGCCCCCATCCCAGATACAAACACAAAACACATGCCCTATAGATGCTTTCTAGGCATTCTTAAGCATTTCTTTAGTGTGGAATGTGTTATACGCTATACCGTACATCATGTCACAGTAACACCATGGGAGCCTACTATGATTGGGCATAAAGTGTTTGGATGATTGTTTGTTTTAGTCTGTTCAGGCTGCTATAACAAACTTACCACAGACTGGGTGGCTTATAAACAATAGAAATTCATTTCTCATAGTTCTGGAGGCTGGGAAGCACAAGATCAAGGGAGCAGCAGATTCAGTGTTGACTAAAGGCCCATTTTCTGGTTCATAGATGGTGGCTTTTCATTGCATGCTCACATGGGGAAAAAGGTGAGCTGGCTTTCCGGGGTCTCTTGTAAGGGCACTAATTCTAAATTTATGATGTCTCTATCCTTATGACCTAATCACCTCCCAAAGGCCCCACCTCCTAATACCATCATACTGGTGATTAGATGTCAACATATAAATTTTGGAGGAACACAGATACTCAGACCATAGCATTGCTGTTTTGGATGATTTGATTTAATTAGCAAAACCATTTCTTCTAGCTTTCTTTTTTAAAAGGAAATTTCCAAAATGATAGTCTAGTAATCAGAATGTAGGAAATATAATTGAAACTTTCCTTAATGATTTAGGTCATCCATTAAAAGAATGTTGGTGGACTGTACAGGCAAGTGCTGTCCGAGCTGGGTTTTGATTCCGTCAGAATTCTTAGTTGCACGCAACAGAAATGGACTTTGGTTTATTAAGGATAGAGGGTGCTCACAGAAATATATGGAGGACTGGAGGGTGCTCACGAAAATATATAGAGGACTGGAGACACCCAGTCTTGAGGCTGATCTTCCAGAAAAAATGTCTAAATACTAGCCATAGGCCTGGTCCTATAAGAAAAGTACAACCACTACAGCCACTGAGCACTGGGTAGTACAGTTTTGTGTTTTAAAATTTTAAATCCTTTCTCAGCTATATTAATATATAATTGACAAATAAAAATTATATATATTTATGGTGTGTATAACATGATATTTTGCTCTATGTATACACTGAAATTATTAAATCAAGCTAATTAACATATCTGTCACCTTACATACTTGTGTTTTTGTGGTGAGAACATTTAAGATCTATTCTCTTAGTAATATTCAAGTATACAATACATTATTATTAACTATAATTATCATGTACAATAGAGCTCCAGAACTTATTCATCCTTTCTGGCTGAAACTTTGTACTCTTTGACCAACATCTTTCCATTTCCTCCCTGTCCCGCCCCCAGTCCCTGGCAACTACTGTTCTACTTTCTGCTTCTGTGAGTTCAAATTTTTTTAGATTCCACATATAAGTGAGATCATACAGTATCTGTCTTTTTGTGCCTGGCTTATTTCACTTAGCATAATGTCCTTCAGGTTTATCCGTGTTGTTGCAAATGACAGGATTTTCTTCCTGTTTAAGGCTGAATTATATTCCATTGCATACATATGCCACATTTTCTTTATCCATTCATCTGTCAATGGACATTCATGTTGATTCTCTATTTTGGCTGTTGTGAATAATGCTGCAATGAATATGCAAGTACAGATATCTCTTCAACACACTGATTTCATTTCCTTTGGATCTATACTCAGAAGTGGGGTTGCTGGATCATATGGTGTCTCTCTTTTAATTTTTTTGAGGAACCTCCACATTGTTTTCCATAATGGCTGTACTAATTTACATTCCCACCAAGAGTATACGAGGGTTCTCTTTTTTTTCTACATGCTTGCCAACACTTATTTTCCATCTTTGTGATAATAGCCAATCTAACAGGTGTGAGGGAATATCTTCTTGTAGTTTTAATTTGCATTTGTCTGATGATGAGTATTAAATCAAGTTTAGCCTAAAGCCGCCTCCTTACATATTTTAAGTTCAGCCTAAAGGGTTTTCTGTACACCAAGAACTATAACAAGTGGAGGTGTAACCATACTATAACCTACACTTGTGCCAGTCACTGAGTTTTGGTCAATCAAATGTAGCCAACTGTTCAAACCATGTTCAAATAAGGCAAATGCCAAACTGAAATCAATGCAGCTGTTTCTTTTCTTTTTTTTTTTTTTTGAGATGGAGTCTTGCTCTGTCGTCGAGGTTGGAGTGCAGTGGTGCAATCTTGGCTCACTGCAAGCTCTGCCTCCCGGGTTCACGCCATTCTCCTGCCTCAGCCTCCCTGGTAGCTGGGACTGCAGGTGCCTGCCACCTTGCCCAGCTAATTTTTTGTGTTTTTCGTAGAGACGGGGTTTCACCGTGTTAGCCAGGATGGTCTTGATCTCCTGACCTCGTGATCCGCCCGCCTTGGCCTCCCAAAGTGCTGGGATTACAGGTGTGAGCCACAGCACCTGGCCCAATCCAGCTGTTTCTGTACCTCATTTTCCTTTTTCTGTCCATAAATCTCCCACCACGTGGCTGTGCTGGAGTCTCTGGGCCCACTCTGGCAAGTAAGGCTGCCCAATTTGTGACTCATTTGTTGCTCAGTTAAACTTCTTTAAATTTAATTCAGCTGACATTTTTATTTTATCATTAGTGATGTTGTGCATTTTAAAATATACCTGCTAGTCATTTGTATGTCTTCTTTTGAGAAATGTCTACTCATCTTCTTTGTCTATTTTGTAATCAGGTTGTTTCCTTGCTATTGAGTTGTTTGAGATATATATATATATATATATTTTAATTTTTCATATTCAACCCTTATCAGGTGTATGGTTTGCACATATTTTCTTCTGGGCAGTATTAAATGTGTTTTCTGTACCAGGAGCTTTGCCTTGCAGCTACTGCTGCTGCTGCTAGTATGAGAGAGGGAGGAAGAGAGAGAGAGGAAGACACAGAGAAGAAGAAAAGAAAGATTAAAATTGCTTAGTGTGAGAGAATTTTCTGTACCAAGTCTCATGTGGTTCTCTGATCAGCAGAACCTTTGCTTCGAATGTGCCCACGTGGCAAGAGACTATGTGACATTTTCAGCTCCTCTAGGGGAGACTGTCCATCTTTTCCCCACATCAGAACTCAAACAGTACGGAATTCCCCAAAGAAAGGGGTTCCTCAGACACTTCTCAAAAGAAGACATTTATGCAGCCAAGAAACATGAAACAAAGCTTGACATCACTGATGATTACAGAAATGCAAATCCAAACCACAGTGAGATACCATCTCATGCCAGTCGAAATGGTGATAATTAAAAAGTCAAGAAACAACAGATGCTGGTAAGTTATGGAGAACAAAGAATGCTTTTACACTGTTGCTGGGAGTGTAAATTAGTTCAACCATGTGGAATACCTTGTGGCAATTCCCAAAGACCTAGAGGCAGAAATACCATTTCAACCAGCAATCCCATTACTGAGTATACACCCAAAGGAATATAAATCATTCTATTATAAAGACACATGCACATGTATGTTCATTGCAGGAGTATTCACAATAGCAATGATGTGGAATCAACCCAAATGCTTATCAATGATAGACTGGATAAAGAAAATGTGGCACATGTACACCATGAAATACTATGCAGCCGTGAAAAGGAACAAAGTCATGTCTTTTACAGGAACATGGATGGAGCTAGAAGCCGTTATCCTCAGCAAACAAATTCAATAACAGAAAACCAAACATGGCATGCTCTCAGTTATAAGCGGGAGCTGAATGATGAGAGCACATGGACACGGGGTTGGGGGAAACAACACACACTGGGGCCTCTGGGGAAGGGGTAGGGGGAGGGAACGCATCAGTAAGAATAGCTAATGAATGATGGACTTAATACCCAGGTGATGGGTTAATCTGTGCAGCAAACCACCATGGCACACATTTACCTATGTCACCTGCACATCTTGTGTGCATGTACCCCAGAACTTAAAAGTTGAAAAAAAAAAAAAAGAAAAGAAAGGGGTTCCTCTTGGGAAGCTAAGGTGAACATTAGACTCCCACTTTAGGTTAAATGTGTAATATTCTTGGACAAATCTTGACACTTACTTTCTTGCATCCGGTTTTATATGAGCCCAATTCCTCATTTTTTCCTCAAGGAAGTGGAGTGCAGCCTGTGCAATTGCTAACAGCATAATGTAGTTGCCGTTTTGCAGAAGTGATACTGAGTAAAAACTGAAATCTCCTAGGTTGTTTTCTTTTCCTCAATAAAAATCTTCAATATTCTTATAATTGAAGTTTGGCTTCGTAGCACTGTTAAAAATATTTTCTTATTTTAGTGCCTAGAGCTACTTGTTTTAGCTTTATGGGAATTTTTTTTTTTTTTTTTTTGGTTATCTGGTAGAATTTCAGGATATATACCATCAAAGATGGGTGCTGCTCTTTTTGTGACTACAGACATAATTGGGGATTCTCTCTTTGGCTGAATTTCCTTAGCACCAGATAATTATGAGATCTAGAATTCTGGATATGGGTTAATTCAAATTTACCGTTGTCTAGTTATTAAGAAGTCAGAATAGCATTTACTGTGTAAATCTGGGCAATTGATGTTTCCCAGTTTCCTTTTTTAATGAATGGAAGTGATTCTTCTCAGGCTGGACTCTCAGGTGTTTGGTGATTGGCTGAGATCACTGGCAGAGGGGAGAGGTGGAATGGAGGGGGAACCCAGAATTTCCTGACTCTGGACTCTGTTGTGCTTTTTACCTCCAAAATCATCATCCAGAAATCAAACCATCTACCCTCGGGACTTTCAGCCTTTTTAGTATTTACTGTACGCCCCAAATTGGCCAGTTTTCTGATTTTTAGAAGGATGGATAGTGTATTTTGGTGGGAAGGATGAGGAGGTTAAAAAATATTATCTAAAATTAAAATGCAATATTTTGGAGAGAGAGATCTTTGGTTTAGATCCAGGCTGTAACACTGACTGTGTGAACTTGGGCAAGGTATCCAGCCTCTGTGAATTTCAATATCTTTCTCTGCAAAGTGGGGATAATAATGCTTGTTTTGTATAGCCTAAGTAAATGTTGAATCCGTTCTTCTTTGGAGTTTATTCATGTGCACCAACCCTATCCCCCTTGTGGTGACTTTAATATCTTTTTACAGTGCTGCTGATGGAGGATGCTGTCAATCCAGAGTCTGACAGCCTCTTGCTCCTATGGAAGTCAAATGTCATTCTTGAAATCATAATAAACTTATCAACTTTTTTTTGCATAACTTGATGGGGTTATGGAATTATAACTGTTTTGGAAACATTCCAGCCTAGAAGCTATATATCAGAACAAATGAGATCCTGACACAGTACCTCCTCCAAGGAATTCATTCTGCTTTTGGAGACTAGCACATGTATTTGCTTTATATTATGTTTCCTAAATTATATTTATTTCTTTATTTTAGAGTAATGCAATAATTTAATAGAAAGGACTATCTTGGCTTATTCCTCCTAAAATACCACAGCCTTCTTCATTAGGATGTTTCATTTAAAAAATAGTATGTGTGCATTCCTTGCCAACCTTCCAAAAAATTCACTGCTGGGCAGAGGAAGGGGTTGATAAATAAAAAGTAATTTGTTCATAAAATTTATAAGCCGCTGGAAATGAAGGCCCTGGAAGAAACTGCCAACTCAGCTTTAAGTATGAGATAATAATCAAAACAGCAAATGTACAAGTGCATTATGGTCAGAATAAATCAAATGGCAAGGCTCGATGTGAACAATATGGAAAAAACAACTAAGTGAAGAAATGTCAAATGAAGGATTACCTTCACTCTGGAAGTATCTATTCAAATCATAAATTCAGCCCAGGATTTCTGCTTCCTAAAACCTAAGGACTTCTACTGAACAACAGCACTGCACCAGCAGCAGCCACAACAAAAACAACAGAACCTTTTGTTTTCCTGCCAGCTTCTAGCACTAGCAGTTTCGTTTCAGAGACAGAGAGAGAGAGAGGCTTCTTCTGTGGACTGTGTCTTTTATTGAAGATTTAACCCTAAAAGAAGTGCTCCTGCAAGCTCAGCTTACGGTTGGCAGTATATATCATCAATTAGATATAAGGTTGCTTTTTTTTTTTTTTTTATTTTTTTTTTAAAAAAACCAACCTTTCCATAAGAGCTTTTGTTGACTATTTCGGTCTTGATTTCCCAAAGTAAATGTTTCATTGAGTGAGCATGGCTTTATTATAATAAAAACTGTATTTTTTGTCTTCTGTCCCTTGACATTTATTCCATGGAACTAGTTTTTTTCCTGATCCTAATTGAAAGAAAATTTAGGGCAAATCATTGAATGCCTCTGGCCACTTTTAGTTAACAGTAGGTCTTCCTGTTAGCATGTCCAGTATAAAAATATAATCAGTAATTTCATTCAATGTTAATGCTTCTTCTCTTCCCCTAGCTTGGGCCCCATTGGCACTGTGCAAAAGGAGGCCTGGTTGGCCTCTTCTCTTTTTCTCCAACGTGCATCATACCCCTCCTCCCTCGTCTTCAGAATGAGGCCACCATTTTGGATCGTCTTTCAGGGAGAAGGTGGGGCGGGCTAGGGAGAGAGGGGTCCAGCCGGGGAAGGCCTTAGTTGAGTAGCAATGTTGTCAGCTGGCGGCGGAACCTGGGCTGGCAGACATTTGAAGCCGATTGTCTGGGGGGCACTTTGGTGGGTTCTTTGGCTCCTACCTCTGCAGAGCTCTCACTTGGAATCCAGCACTAAATCTGTTAGTTCTGCCTTTGAAATGTCCCCCAAATTCAACCATTTTGTATCTCTTCCACCACTTCCCCTGCTCCGAGCCACCCCCAACTCTATCCTGCATGACTGTGGTGGGTTTCCTCGCTTCTGCCTGTGTTCCAGGAGTCTGTTTTACACGCAGGACAGGTAGCTGTTCAGCATGTGGTTCAGATCATGTTATTCCTTTGTTCCGACTGTCTGGTGGTTTCCTGTCTCATGCAGAGCGGAACTCCCAGACCTCTGAGGGACCACAGGCCCTATACTCTTGCCTTTCCCCCGCCCTACATTTCTGACCTCACCTTTCACCACTCTTACCCTCCTTACTGTCCCAGGACACTGGACACCCCCGCCTCAGGGCCTTCCCATTTGCTGTTCCTTCTGCCACAATTCTTTCCCTCAGATATGTACAAGGCTTATTTCCTCACCTTGTCTAGTCTTTTTTTTTTTTGAGACAGAGTCTTGCTCTGTTGCCTAGGCTGGAGTATGTGATCTTGCCTCACTGCAACCTCCACCTCCTGGGTTCAACCAATTCATCCTGCCTGAGCCTCCCGAGTAGCTGGGAATACACCACCATGCCCAGCTAATTTTTTTGGTGTTTTTAGTACAGACAGGGTTTTGTCATTTTGGCCAGGCTGGTCTTGAACTCCTGACCTCAGGTGATCTGCCTGCCTTGGCCTCCCAAAATGCCTGGATTACAGGTGTGAGCCACCATGCCCAGCCAAGTCTTTGTGCAAATGTCTCTGTCTTAGTAAGCTTTTCCGTGATCAATCCATTGCAAACTGCAAACCCTCCCTCCCCCAGGCCTCTCCCTATTCTGCTTTCATACTTTATTTTTCTCCATAACACATTATATTTTGACCTACTCTATGTTTTACTCACATAGTGTTTTTCTCCTCCGTTAGTATATACTTAATAAAGGAAGAATCTTTATCAGTTTTGTTAATTGTTGTATCCCTAGTTCTCAGAACTGTGCTTGGCACCTAGTAGGTGCTCAGCAATCCTTTTGAATCAATGAATGAATGTTTACATTGACCCTGTGTTATTGTAACTCACCTGCATACATAACTAGCTCTCTTTCTAAGCTCTTGAGAGTAAGGTCTAGGAATTGGTCATTTTGTGTTCCCTACATCTCTAACTCAGTGCCTGGAACAAAATAAGCTCTCAATAAATATTTACTGAATAAATTGAAGAATGAGTGAATCAGGAAAGATTGCTGGAGATGTGGAAAGAAAGAAACAGAAGAGTAAAGCCTTAAGGCAGATAATGTGGTTCAGATATTTCAAGGAGAGGAAACCATGGGATTTAGGATGGGAAAGGGGGCTGGAGACCTTTGAGGAGCATGGAGTGGAGGATGGGCCCTAAGTTGCAGTGGGTGGAGGTGACTCAGCATAGATGGTAGGATGTGGAGAACTCTGTCCAGAAAAAGCCTGTGAGGGAATGAAATTGAAGTTAGCCTGACAAGAAGGTGGTTGGGGGAATATCTATCTGTCTGTCTATCTATCTATCTATCTATCTATCTATCTATCTATCTATCTATCTATCTATCTATCTACCTACCTACCTACCTACCTATCAGCCTGCAGGAAAACTGAAGGTGTTTGTAAGATGAATCTTTAGTGGAGAGAGAGATTAATTGAGATGGGATAGATGAGGAATAAGATTTGGGAGGAGGCAGAAGGAATGTGATCAAGCTGACAGGAGAACTGGTCCTGGGAGGCAGTATGGCTCCCTCTTTCTCTGAGGTAGGAGACATTCCCTGGTCTTTGCTTGGACAGGCATGGAGGGAGGGAGGGAGGGAGAGAGGCAGCCACCTACATACCTATCCATCCATGTGTCTGTGTCTATTTGTCTAGTCATTCATCCATCTGTTCACCCATCCATCTTTCCATCCATCTATTCATCTCTCTAATGTTCCATTTTTCTTCGACCCAGTCTCATTTCCCTGGTCCTTCTGACTGCTCATCCTCAGAGATGCTGGGGCAGTAGGTGGTGTTCTGAGGTGAGGCTTACATATGGATAACTTTTCTCCAGGCACTTGCAGCCCTCCATGGCAAGATGGGAGTTTTATGTCTTTTGAATTTTCCTGCACAGTGATTTCTCCAGCCTAAAGATCACTTTGCGTCAGATCTACACAGTGCACGATGAAAACAACAGCTTTCTAGTATTTAGAAATTAGGCTTTTCAAAGTACCTGAAAATCCAAAATATCCCAGCTAATTGTTTACTTTCACTTAGTTTTCTTTCAGACTTGGCAAGATGATTACAGGTAACTCCCACCTTTCCCTACAATATCCAGCAAAAGAATTGAAAAAAATGCTGCCCCTCTACCCCCCATGATTACCACTTCTATTTATGAACAATGGAAGGGAACAAAATAAAAGTAAATGGAAGAAATGAAAAAAGAAGTTCACTCTGACTTGACACTCTGTCCAGTTAATGAACCCTCCAGAGGAACTGTATTCACATTGGCACGTGTTGAATGATGGAATAACTCAATATGTGCACTCATTCAGGACATTTATAGATTATTAATTACTCACACACAGCATTCAAGTCATGAACGTAATTACCCAGAGTCTGTCTTTCCTTGCTAACCCAGCATCTTGGACCTGTTTCTTGAATCACCCTCAGGTGGTGAAGCCCCCAGATATAGCTCTGTGACACTCAGAGTCATTTTGGCAAGGCCCTCCCTTAGCCTCTGGCTTGGATTGACCTGGCAGATGCCCCGTGCTAAGCACCTGCTTTTATGTACTGATGCTCAGGGCAAAGATGTTATGATGATTACGACACCTCCTATCATGCTGTAGTCACAGAGGGCCACAGGAAGCAAATTACAGGGACTGATTTATTTCGGAGACTTAGGAGAGATTCTTGCTGCCCTTGCTTCTGAATCTGTGCTTAGAGACAGTTTAAAAATAATGAAGCTGTTAGCCAGATCAGAGGTCTGCTGAGCAGATGGTCCAGGAGGGGCCAAGAGTCTCAGCTGATGGTAAACCAGGGTGGAGATTTGGAAACAGGAGCTTCCTTGGGGGAATGCACTCTCATTCCCAGATGTGGAGTAGTTATTTCAGTAGCAATAAGGATGACTTAAAGAGGGTCCAATCTCTGACATGACTCAAGGCTCAGGTGCGTGGAACTTTACACTGCAAGATTTATTTTCACAGTGGTGGCTGAGTTTTTGCCCCAAGTCTAGTGGCTTTGCCTGGGTATGTCTTGAGGAGCCCATTAAGATGGAGCAAGGACTTTGTCTTCATTAAGGAGAACGCAGGATCCCTCTTTCTCTATCTCTGCAATGTACTAGTATTAGTTTTCTGATTGTAAACATAATATATGCTGATTATAAAACACTAAAATTTTAGACATACAGTAGAAAGTCCCCTTAACTCTACCCCCACAGATATAACCACTGTTATAATTTGTTGTATACTTTTCCGGCAGTTTTTCTATGCATCTATAAACACATGTATCTTTTTTTAGATAAAATTGTACCTACTCTTCTGTAAGCTGTTTGAATTTAAAATATTTTTCAGACTTCTTTCTATGCTAATATGTAGAGTTACAGTATTTGTTCTTTCCAAGTGCTTAAGAGTATGTGGTTATATGACTCTGGCACAACTTATTTAATTGATTATTTAGATTTAATTAAAAAAATTATAAACAATACTGCAGTAAGAAATAATATAGATTCATTTTTACCTACTTGCTTATTTCTCTCACACATATTCTAGAAGTTTAACAGCTAGATCAAAAGGAATATTTATGTTTCATTTAAAAATTTTGTTGCACATTATCTAATTCATGACCTCCAAAAGTCGAACTAGTTTGCACTTCATCAGCACAGTATTTTTACACCTTTGCCAGCGTTGAATATTATTGTTCTGTTTAATCTTTGCTAATCTGAGACTGAAAAAAATATTTCATTGTTTTTCTAATTTAAATTTCTTTGCCTATTAATCAGGCCAAATACTTTTTAAACTTTTTTTTGTGGCAATTTGTATTTCTTTTTTTTAAAAAATTGTCCTGTTCATGATTCTTTACTTATTTGCGGGCAAGAGGAGATTACTTGTCTTTTTAAAATATGGATTTATGGCTGGGCATGGTGGCTCATACCTGTAATCCTAGCATTTTGGGAGGCTGAGGTAGGAAGATTGCTTAAGCCCAGGAGTTCGAGACCTGGGCAACATGGCGAAACCCCGTTTCTACAAAAAATCTGTAAATTAGCCAGATGTAGTGGTATTCTTGTAGTCCCAGCTACTCAGGAGGCTGAGGTGGGAGGATCACCTGGGTCTGGGGAAGTCGAGGTTGAGTGAGACGTGATGACGTCAGTGCACTCCAGCCTGGGTGACAGAGTGAGACCCTGTATCAAAATAAATGAATGAATAAATAAATAATACTGATTTATAAGAACTCTTCATCAGATAGAGATACTAACCTTTTTACTGCTCTTTGTGGTACATATTTTCTCCTCAAAATATATTTTGTTGTTGCTTTTATTTTTTTAAAATCAAAGGTTCAATGAAGTTTCACCCATTGCTTTTGGTGTTTAGATCTCTACTTTCTTTTTAATAAAGAACAGCCCCTTAATTTTTTTCCCCAGATAATAGTGACTTTTTAAAGAGACTGTTACTGGCCGGGTGCAGTGGCTCATGCCTGTAATCCCAGCACTTTGGGAGTCCAAAGCTGGCCGGATCACCTGAGGTCAGAAGTTTGAGACCAGCCTGGCCAACATGGTGAAATCTTGTCTCTACTAAAAATACAAAAAATTAGCCAGGCGTGGTGGGAACACCTGTGGTCCCAGCTACTTGGTAGGCTGAGGCAGGAGAACCACTTTGAACCCATGAGGTGGAGGTTGCAGTGAGCTGAGATTGCACCACCACACTGTAGCCTGGACAACAGAGTGAGACTCTGTCTCACACACACAAAAAAAGATCTGTATCGTATTAAAGTTTCCTTCTATTTCCAGTTTACCCATAAGCTTAATCCAGAATGGATTTAGAATTTTATCAACTGCATTTTCTGCATTTATCAAAATGACCATCTGGTTTTTAATCTATTAATCTAGTGAATTACACTGACATATTTTTTTCTAACTACCTATCCTTGAATTGCTAAAATAAATCCTAGTTAAAGGTGTTGCATTGTACTTTTAATGTGTTGTTGGTTCTATTTGTAAATATTGTATTTAGGGTGTTTGCATATATATGTATTAATAAATGAATTTGACTTTTGGTTCTTTTTTTACTTTCTCAGTTTTTGCTATCAGGGTTGCAATAGCCTTGTGAAATGAGTTCTTGAAAGCATTATATGACTTTTTAAATAAAGCTAACATCTGGAAGTTTTGAGGAGAGTTGATTTCACTGATCATTTCAATTTCAATTTTTTTCAGTAGTGGTAACTTAGAAAATAGTTTTTTTGACTTTACATTATTGTCATAAGGGTATAAATAGTATTATTTTAATAAAAGTAGTCTCTTCCCTAGCTGTAGTTAGACATATGTTTTCATTGCTAATGTAGTGTATGTGTTCTCACACTTTTTTCCGTGTTGTCAGATTTGTCAGACATCCCTTAATCCTTTTTTTTCCCCCAAAGAGCTGGCTCTAGGTTTTACTCAACAATTCTAGTTGTTTTAAACTTCCTAATTCATTGGTTTCTTTTGTTTATTTTGTTGTTCTTTTTCTAGCTTCTGAGTCTAATGTGCCAAAAATATTTATTGTAGACATTTCTTGTTTTAGAAAAAAAACCTATTTAGGGATATGATTATTTTT
This sequence comes from Piliocolobus tephrosceles, assembly GCF_002776525.5. NCBI lineage: Eukaryota > Metazoa > Chordata > Mammalia > Primates > Cercopithecidae > Piliocolobus > Piliocolobus tephrosceles. The sequence goes on from NC_045437.1 coordinate 50,181,540, forward strand.
TTCCTGAGTAAACTTTGGCTACTTCCCATGGAATTTTCTATTTAGTGTTTCAACATATGTTAATTTTCAAATAATTTATAAATTAAGTTTTTATTTATTCTTTGACACAGACTTATTTAGAACAATGACATTTTGAATTTAATTCTGTTTTAATCAGTAAATGAACCTTATGAGAACTCTACCTTCAGAAACTTATGGAGACATTTTTCTGTGGCCTAGTAAGTGATTTCTTTTTATGTATTTTTTTTTTTTTGAGATGGAGTCTCTGTCGCCCAGGCTGTAGTGCAGTGGTGTGATCTCAGCTCACTGCAAGCTCCACCTCCCGGGTTCACACCATTCTCCTGCCTTAGCCTGCCTGGCTAATTTTTTTGTATTTTTAGTAGAGATGGGGTTTCATGGTGTTAGCCAGGATGGTCTCGATCTCCTGACCTCATGATCTGCCTGCCTCGGCTTCCCAAATGGCTGGGATTATGGGTGTGAGCCACCATGTCCGGCCTCTCTTTATGTATTTAAAATTTTAAATGAATGTTTCATAAACATTTAGAAAGAATGTGTCTCATTTTTAGAGAGATCATAATTTGCTATGAATTCAAGCTTATAATATGTATTATTAACATCTTTCATATATTTACTTTTGTCATCTTGACACAACAAATTTTGGGAATAGTTTTCTAACTTTTTCCACTATACCTATGGGTTTGACAATTTTTTAAAAAAATTTCTTTTTCCTTTTAAAAAAGACAGGGTCTCACTGTGTTGCCCAGGCTGGTCTTGAACTCCTGGGCTCCAGTGATCCTCCTGCCTTGGCCTCCCAAAGTGCTGGTATTATAGGTGTGAGCCACTACACCTGGCCAATTTTTTAAAAAAATTTTCTAACACTTCTTTTTACTTTTTGGAGAGAATACAGTAAAAAAATTAAGAGCATTGATGCTAACACCAGGCTGCCTGGTTTGAATATCAGCTCCACTCTCATGAGTTGACAGACCTTGGACACATTGCCTTAACTGTAAAATCACATCATCTGCTTTACTGGGTTCTTGGGAGGATTGTGAGTTGCTGTATGCAATGACCTTGGAATTGTGTTTGACGTGTTATAATTACTCTCTATGTATCTGCTGCCATGATATTCAGAGTGAAAATGTTCATGGTTGCTATATATTCTGATGAATCTACTGTTTATTAATATAAAACAATCCCATATAGAGCTTTGTGCCTTGAATTCTATTTGAGGTGATATTAATATTGCTATATTGTTTTCTTTTTGTCTATATTTGCCTGCTGTCTTAGTCCCTTCAGGCTGCTACAACAAAATGCCATAAACTAGGTGGCTTATAAACAGCAGAAATTTATTTCTCACATATCTGAAGTCTGGGAATTCCCAAGATCGAGGTGCTGGCAGATTCAGTGTCTGTAGATGGTCTGCTTCTTGGTTCATAGACAATGCTTTCTCACTGTGTCCTCACATGGTAGAGGTGGAAAGGGGTCTCCCTTGGCTTGCTTTTATAACAGCCCTAACCCCATTCATGAGGGTTTCACTCTTTTGCTCTAATCAACCCTGAAAGGCCCTCACCTCCTAATACCATCACCTTGGGGGGTTACGATTTTAACATATGAATTTTGGGGGGACACAAACATTCAGACCATAGCACTTGGTCTCTCTTTGGGCATGTGCATGTTTTCAACCTTTCAGCATTATTTTGTGTTACACACATCTCTTGTAAATAGCATATAGCTGGAGCTTGCCTTAAAAAATGAATTTGAAAGTTCTTTTAATAAGGGAATGTAACCTGTTTACAGTTGTTGAGATTATTGATATTCCTGTCATCTTTGTGTTTTCTGTTGGATATGTTTCTAGATCTTTTGTCAAGGTTGAATCATTGCCCCATGATATTCTTGTACTAGTAGCTCAGCTTAGATCTTTCTAGCTGGTGCGGCCAGAAAGAAGTCTGCTTCTCCTGCTTCAAAGTAAGAAAAACCAGAAGCTAGCCGGGGGCATGGTGTCTGTGGTCACACTGTTTTTGGGGATCCTGGTACTGAATTTTCTATTAGCTATTTTTCAGTGAGTCCCTAGTATAAGCCAGGTGCTTTTTTAGACTGAAAAAAAAAAATATTGCTTCATTTAACTCTCACAACAACCTGAGGAGGGAGGTACTAACATTATACTTATAAATAGGGAGGTGAATTAAAGAAATGAGAGTGTGTTCCTGAGGGACTGAAGAAGACATAATTTGTTTTTTTCAGATGGAATCTCACTCTGTCACCAAGATTGGAGTACAGTTGCATGATCCTGGCTCACTGCAATCTCTGCCTCCTGTATTCTAGCGATTATCCTGCCTCAGCCTCCCAAGTAGCTGGGATCACAGGCACCCACCACTATGCCTGGCCAATTTTTGTATTTTTAATAGAGACTGGGTTTCAGCATGTTGGCCAGGCTGCTCTTAAACTCCTGACCTCAAGTGATCCATCCGCCTCTGCCTGCCAAAGTGCTGGGATTATAGGCGTGAACCATTGTGCCCAGCTGAAAGACATAATTTGTAATATATAAACTCGTTCCCTTCACCTCCATGTATGCATGGAACATGAAGTTGGCTAAGAAGTGGGCTTCTGAGTTGACTTTTACTGGGTTTCTAAATGAATTGGTTGCCAATGCTGTTGGGAACGTTGGGCCTTCTTATTCCGGTCCAACCATTTTTTTTTCATGGTAGTGTAAGTTTCCACTCTAAGTTGATCGTTCTGGAGTGGATAATCCAGAGTTTAGTCATTTTCTTTTCTGCTAGATTAAAAAAAAAAGTTTTAACTCAGTGGTGTGTCTCATTAACTCAATGGTGTATATTTAATCCTGCTGGTCTTTTTTGGGTACTGGGTCTGGAGTTAGGGGGATCTGTGCCTGCTGGTCTCATAGAATCTGAAGAAGGGCAGGCTCATGCTTTATCCATCTTTGTATCTCTAGTGCCTTGAAGAATATGTGGTCCATAGTAGGTGTTATCTCTTAAAATGACCTGAGCTTGGGGAGGGGATTTGTCTTATATTCATATTTGAATTATAAGGTTTTAGAAAGAAATCCATAGAATATAAATGCATTATCTGAAAATTATACTTTCTGTAACCCCTATAGTACTATGCAATAGAAATTAAGTGTGTTGCATGGACGCTGGGAAGGGAACATCACACACTGGGGCCTGTTGGGGAGTGGGGTTGTTAGGGGAGGGATAGCATTGGGACAAATACCTAATGTAGATGACGGGGGTGATGGGTGCAGCAAACCACCATGGCACATGTATATCTGTGTAATGAACCTGCACGTTCTGCACATATATCCAAGAACTTAAAGTATAATAAAAAAAATTAAAAAAAAAAAAAGATGGCTGTAATCCACCCAGGGCAAGTGTTTATCAGTCTTAGCTTCAATGATCTCCAATAAAATTTTCACTATTAAAAAGAAATTAAGTGTGTTCCAAGTCCTGATTACACAGAGATGTTAATCACGTTTCATGCATCTCCAGTTATCATGTTCTATCTGCCCTGCAAAGGAGGAACAGGTAAGGATTAATCCCAGCACTTTGGGAGGTTGAGGTGGGCAGATCTCGAGGTCAAGAGATCACGACCATCCTGGCCAACATGGCGAAATCCCATCTCTACTAAAAATACAAAAATTAGCTGGGTGTGGTGGCATATGCCTGTAATCCCAGATACTTGGGAGGCTGAGGCAGGAGAATCACTTGAACCCAGGAGACGGAGGTTGCAGTGAGCTGAGATCACACCACTGCACTCCAGCCTGGTGACAGAGCAAGACTCTATCATAAAACAAAACAAAACAAAATAAAATAAAATAAAATAAAATAAAATAAAATAAAATAAAATAA
>NC_045437.1:50185412-50243805 GCF_002776525.5 Piliocolobus tephrosceles
AAAATAAAATAAAATAAAATAAAATAAAATAAAATAAAATAAAATAAAAAGTGTATTTATTACTTTTTCAAGAGCTTATTTTGGACTAAAGCAGCATGTGGTTTCAGTAGGAGAAGGTCTGTGTCGCCATGGGAGGGTGGGATGACATTGACGTATGAATGACCGTTTGCACTGGTAATTCCAGTGAGGGCATCCAGCCAATAAAAGTGCTCCTGAGCCAGCTGCTGGGGAGAACTGTAGCCCTGATCTCACCGGGACTCCATATTTGAAAAGAAAAAAAAAAAGCCAAGTGAAAACTCCCAGCTTTAATGAGATCCCTAGGTGAATCCGAGTTTTATATGGTCTGTTTGACTTCCACGGATATCTGGCTAGGCTTTGATTGATTGTCAGGCTTTTTAAGTAGCATTGATTTTTACTTCTGCAACATTGGGATGATGAGGTCATTGCATTTTGCCGTGTTATTGAAGTTCTTGCTAAAGCAACCTGGAGGTTATGAGCATGTCTAGGCACTGGCTTCCCACTTGTGCTAAGTTGGAGAGGTGGGAAAGTTCGGGTAAGTAAAATGATAAAGGCAAAAAAGAATTCTCGCTGATTGTGAGAGGGAATTTCAGAGTTTTAAGAATCATCGTGATAATTGGTAGCTTTTAATCGTAGCTTGTTTCTTTTTATTAGCAATCATTTGTTGAGCATGTAACTACACAGGGCAAGGACTATGTCATAAGCCCTTTGTGTACACATTAACTCTCTTTTCCTCACCACACTTCTGTGAAGTAGGTGTTATTATTCCCCACTTTATAGATGAGAAATTGAGTCTAACAGAGGTAGGCTAGCTTGCTAGAGGTTGTTTAGTCAGAGAAAGAGCTAGGTTATAGATCAAGCTGTGCCTGACTCCAAAGTCTGTGATCATAACTGCTAGTTTACTATATGATGGTTGTGTGAACAGTTAGAGGTTTCCTTTAGGTAAGATCAGAAAGGAAAACTTGAGGCTGCTGCATTAGTGACAATCCCCCTCTCATGTACGGACCTGAGTCTTGGGGAAAACTGCAACTAACACAGTGCCCTAGGACATACCATTTAGACTTTCCCCACTTGTAGAAAGAGATCACCTGAACCTCCTTTCTGCTTGAGTGAGGTCGTGCCCATGAAGCGGCTAGAGAGGGCTTTGAACATTTTGAGATTCCTCCAGCTACCACCTATTGATTAGAGGCTGCCAGGAGCTTTAATCCGATTAGAGTCTGTAAAACTGGTTTCCATCTCTGGCGCCTGACTCAGGTTTCAGAGCAAGGGGAAAAAGTATGACATCACCCCTGCTTGCATCTGTGCTGGGTGGCTAATGAAATTACGTGATGGGCTTGAGGACTATTAAAGTCAATGTTGATCCTTATTATTATTAAGAGTACTTTTAAATTTACTGCACCATGAGGCAGGTTCGAAAGCATCATTTTTCAGAGGTGTATTCATTGCTCTGGATTTCAGCGCACAACTCCATGGGATATGGAGAAGGCTAGCAGCACAAATAATCAGTTCTGAAATCTGCAGGATTAAAGTGCATGTGGCTCCTTGCTGGAGGGAGGACAGGTTCTGGGATTTTTCCATAATAAGGCATCAGGATGACCTTGGATTAAAAAAACCTGAAATGAAACAAAACATGTTTGTCAAGGAAAAGTGAAGCTCTACTGTTGCCATTAGCATCAGCAATAGTATGTATTTTTAAAAGTTTAAATGGTTAGTATAAAAAAAGAAAGCTCAGTTCAGATTACCAACCATTTACTGAGTATAGAGACTGAACTGGTACCAGGAATACACTACACCAAATCAACATATCTCTAAGGCCCAGCTGAATGTCAGGCATGCAGAAATTATTCTCTCTCTCTTTAAATATACGTATAAGTACACATATATATGGATTAAAGTGCATTGATTTTAACTGTACAATTCAATTAATTTACACACACTCATGGCAACCAACATTTGCACACTGTTGAATCATCACTCAAATCAGGTTGTAGACAATTTCCTGTATCTCAGAAGGCTCTCTCTTGCCATTTTACATTTCCGCAGCAGAGATAATCACTGCTTTGACTTCTATAGTGACAGACTACTTTTGTCTATAACTAATACACTTCATATAAATTAATATAAGTTGAATCTTCTTGTAAATGGAATCACGTGATATTATATCTCTTATGTCTGGCTTCTTTTGCTTATCTTTTTATTATTATTCTAGTTTAAGTCATTGGTTCTGTTTATGTGATGGATTACGTTTATTGATTTGTGTATGTTGAACCAGCCTTGCATCCCATGATGAAGCCCACTTAATCTTGGTGGATAAGCTTTTTGATGTGCTGCTGGATTCGGTTTGCCAGTATTTTATTGAGGATTTTTGCATCAATGTTCATCAGGGATATTGCCCTGAAATTATTTTGTTGTGTCTCTGGCAGGTTTTGGTATCAGGATGATGTTGGCCTCATAAAATGTCTTATGGAGGAGTCCCTCTTTTTCTATTGTTTGGAGTAGTTTCAGAAGGAATGGTACCAGCTCCTCTTTGTACCTGTGGTAGAATTTGGCTGTGAATCTGTCTGGTCCTGGGCTTTTATTGGTTGGTAGGCTATTACTGCCTCAATTTCAGAACTTGTTATTGGCCTATTCAGGGATTCAACTTCTTCCTGGTTTAGTCTTGGGAGGGTGTATGTGTCCAGGAATTTATCCATTTCTTCTAGATTTTCTAGTTTATTTGCATAGAGGTGTTTATAGTATTATCCGATGGTAGTTTGTATTTCTGTGGGATCAGTGGTGATATCCCCTTTATTATTTTTTATTGTGTCTATTTGATTCTTCTCGCTTTTCTTCTTTATTAGTCTGGCTAGCGGTCTATTTTGTTAATCTTTTAAGAAAACTGGCTCCTGGATTCATTGATTTTTTTAAAGGGTTTTTCGTGTCTTACTCTCTTTCAGTTCTCCTCTGATCTTAGTTATTTCTGGTCTTTTGGTGGCTTTTGAATGTGTTTGCTCTTACATCTCTAGTTCCTTTAATTATGATGTGAGGGTGTCGATTTTAGATCTTTCCCTGTTTCTCCTGTGGGCATTTAGTGCTATAAATTTCCCCTAAACATTGCTTTAGCTGTGTCCCAGAGAGACTGGTACATTGTGTGTTTCTTCTCATTGGTTTCAAAGAACTAATTATTTCTGCCTTAATTTTTTTATTTACCCAGTAGTCATTCAGGAGCAGGTTGTTCAGTTTTCATGTAGTTGTGCCGTTTTGAGTGAGTTTCTTAATCCTGAGTTCTAATTTGATTGCACTGTGGTCTAAGAGACTGTTTTTTATGATTTCTGTTCTTTTGCATTTGCTGAGGAGTGTTTTACTTCCAATTATGTGGTCAATTTTTGAATAAGTGCGATGTGGTCCTGAGAAGAATGTATATTCTGTTGATCTGGGGCGGAGAGTTCTGTAGATGTCTATTAGGTCTTCTTGGTCCAGAGCTGAGTTCAATTCCTGGATATCCTTGTTAATCTTCTGTCTTTTTGATCTGTCTAATATTGACAGTGGGGTGTTAAAGTCTCCCACTATTGTTGCATGGGAGTCTAAGTCTCTTTGTAGGTCTCTAAGAACTTGCTTTATGAATCCGAGTGCTCTTGTATTGGGTGCATATATATTTAGGGTAGTTAGCTCATCTCGATGCATTGATCCCTTTACCATTATGTAATACCCTCTGTGTCCTTTTTGATCTTTGTTGGTTTAAGGTCTGTTTTATCAGAGACTAGGATTGCTACCCCTGCTTTTTTTTTTTTTTTTGCTTTTCATTTGCTTGGTAACTATTCCTCCGTCCCTTTATTTTGAGCCTATGTGTGTCTTTGCATGTGAGATGGGTCTTCTGAATACAGCACAGTGATGGGTCTTGACTCTTTAACCAATTTGCCTGTCTGTGTCTTTTCACTGGAACATTTGGCTCGTTTACATTTAAAATTCATATTGTTCTGTGATAATTCGATCCTGTCATTATTATGCTAGCTGGTTATTTTGCCTGTTAGTTGATGCAGTTTCTTCATAGTGTTGGTGGTATTCTTTACAATTTGGTATGTTTTCACAGTGACTGGTACCAGTTTTTCCTTTCCATATTTAGTGCTTCCTTCAGGAGCTCTTGTAAGGCAGGCCTGGTGGTGACAAAATCCCTCAACATTCACTTGTCTGTAAAGGATTTTATTTCCCCTTCACTTATGAAGCTTAGTTTGGTTGGATATGAAATTCTGGGTTGAAAATTCTGTTCTTTAAGAAGGTTGAATATTGGCCCCCACTCTCTTCTGGCTTGTAGGGTTTCTGCAGAGAGATCTGCTGTTAGTCTGATGGGCTTCCCTTTGTGGGTAACCCGACCTTTCTCTCTGGCTGCGCTTAACATTTTTTCCTTCATTTCAGCCTTGGAGAATCTGACGATTATGTGCCTTGGGGTTGCTCTTCTTGAGGAGTATCTTAGTGGTGTTCTCTGTATTTCCTGAATTTGAATGTTGGCCTGTCTTGCTAGTTTGGGGAAGTTCTCCTGGATAATATCCTGAAGAGTGTTTTCCAACTTGGTTCCATTCTCTCCATCATTTTCAGGTTCACCAATCAAACGTAGGTTTCATCTCTTCACATAGTCCCATATTTCTTGGAGATTTTGTTCATTCCTTTTCATTCTTTTTTCTTTAACCTTGTCTTCATGTTTTAGTTCATTAAGTTGATCTTCAGTCTCTGATATCCTTTCTTCCACTTGATCGATTCAGCTATTGATACTTGTGTATGCTTCATAAAGTTCTTGTGCTGAGTTTTTCAGCTCCATCAGGTTGTTTATATTCTTCTCTAAACTGGTTATTCTAGTTAACAATTCCTGTAACCTTTTATCAAGGTTCTTAGCTTCCTTGCATTGGGTTAGAACATGCTCCTTTAGCTCGGAGGAGTTTGTTATTACTCGCCTTCTGAAGCCTACTTCTGTCAATTCATCAAACTCATTCTCTGCCCAGTTTTGTGCCCTTGCTGGCGAGGAGTTGTGATCCTTTGGAGGAGAATAGTTGTTCTGGCTTTTGGAATTTTCAGGTTTTTTTTTTTTTTTGTGGTGGTTTTTCCTCATCTTTTTGGATTTATCTACCTTTGCTCTTTGATGTTGGTGAGCTTTGGATGGGGTTTTTGCATAAGTGTCCTTTTTTGTTGATGTCGATGCTATTGCTTTCTTTTTGTTTGTTTTCTTCTAACAGTCAAGCCCCTCTTCTGCAGGTCTGCTGGAGTTTGCTGGAGGTCCACTCCAGACCGTTTGTCTGGGTATCACCAGTGCAGGCTGCAGAACAGCAGAGATTGCTGCCTGCTTCTTCCTCTGGAAGCTTTGTCCCAGAGGGGTACCCACTAGATGCCAGCCGGACTGGCTGTTTGAGGTGTCTGTTGACCTCTGCTGGGAGGTGTCTACCAGTCAGGAGGCATGGGGGGTCAGGGACCCACTTTAGGAGGCAGTCAGTCCCTTAGCAGAGCTCAAGCACTGTGCTGAGAGATCTGCTGCTCTCGTTAAAGCCGTCAGGCAGAAAAGTTGGTCTGCTGAAGCTGAACCCACAGCTGCCCCTTTCCCCAGGTGCTCTATCCCAGGGATATGGGAGTTTTATCTATAAGCCCCTGACTGGCACTGCTGTCTTTCTTTCAGATATGCCCTGTCCAGAGAGGGGAATCTAGAGAGGCAGTCTGGCTACAGTTGGTTTGTGGTGCTGTGGTGGGCTCCGCCCAGTTCAAACTTCCCGGTGGTTTTGTTTGCACTGTGAGGGGAAAACCGCCTACTCAAACCTCAGTAATGGTGGATGCTCCTCCCCGCATGAAGCTCGAGCATCCCCGTTCGACTTCAGACTGCTGTGCTGGCAGCAAGAATTTCAAGCCAGTGGATCTTAGCTTGCTGGGATCTGTCGGGGTGGGATCCGCTGAGCTAGACCACTCGGCTCCCTGGCTTCAGCCCCCTTTCCAGGGGAGTGAACGCTTCTGTCTTGCTGGCGTTTCAGGTGCCACTGGGGTACAAAAAAACTCCTCCAGCTAGCTTGGTGTCTGCCCAAATGGCCGCCCAGTTTTGTGCTTGAAACCCTGGACCCTGGTGGTGTAGGCACCTGAGGGAATCTCCTGGTCTGGGTTGTGAAGACCACGGGAAAAGCATACTATCTGGGCTGGAATTCACCATGCCTCACAGCACAGTTCCTCACTGCTTCCCTTGGCTACGGGAGGAAGTTCCCCAATCCCTTGCATTTCCCAGGTGAAGCAACTCCTCACCCTGCCTCTGCCCACTCTCCGTGGGCTACACCCACTGTCTACCCAGTCCCAGTGAGCTGAACCTGGTACCTTAGTTGGAAATGCAGAAATCACCTGCCTTCTGTGTTGGTCTCGCTGGGAGTTGCAGCCTGGAGCTGTTCCTCTTCTGCCATCTTGCTGGCAATCCATTGCTCATCTTCATGTATATGAGATTCATCCATGTTGCTCCATACAAAAATATGTAAAAATAGTTTGTTCTTTCTCATTGCTGTGTAATAGTCAATTTCATAAATATTCCACCATGTGTTTATTATTCTATGATGGGTATTTGGGTTGTTACCAATTTTTAGCTATTATAAAACAAAGCTGTGTTATGAAGCTTTGTTATAAGAATATACGTTATATAGAATATATGTTATTCTTAGTTATAAGAATATATGTTGTAAGAATATATGTGTTATAAGAATGTTATGAACATTCTTATACATGTCTTTTGATGAACATTGCCAACTATTTTTTTGGAGCATATCCACAGAATTGGAACTGCTGGGTCATTTAAAATATTTTTGAATTTTCAATTTGCTATTACTGAGTGATTTTCTACTGAGAACAGGTGGGATAATTTTGAATAACTGTGGTTGAAAACCATGACCAATTGAAGACGGCATCAATGATAACACTATTCACAAATTGTCTTTCCTGAAAACTACTGAAATTCTGTCTTATGTACTCATGCTTAATAAAAGTTTTACAGGATTTCCAAAAGTATGGCTGCCCGATTTCTTAACTGAATATGTAATTAAATATTTAGTAAACTCTATTAGTACTTTCAACTTAGAAACTACTGCTAACTCACTGTCTTAGTCCATTTGTGTTGCTATAGAGGAATACTTGAGGCTGGGTAATTTATAAAGAAAAGTGGTTTATTTAGCTCAGGGTTCTGCAAGCTGTACAAGAAGCGTGGAGTCATCATCTTTTCCTGGTGAGGGACTCAGGCAGCTTCCACACATGGCAGCAGAAAAAAGGGTAGCTGGTATGTGCAGAGATCACATGGCTAGAAAGAGAGAAAGAGGAGGTGCTGGCTCTTTTTAACAACCAACTCCTGCAGGAATGAGAGTGAGAACTCGCTCACTCATTACCTTCAGGATGAACAAAGCCATTCATGAGGGCTCCACACCCAAAACTCAAGTACCTCTCATTAAGCTCCACCTCCAACATTGGGGATCAAATTTCCACATGAGGTTTGGGGAACAAACATATCCAAACTATAGTACTCAACAGGTTATTAGTAAGTAACATTTGATTGTAGGTAAAAATAAAAGCTAACAGAATGGTGTCATTTGCTGTCAGTATGAAAGAAAGATTTGCATTTCTGGATCTGTTTGTGACAATTGAAAGGACTCTCCAGATAACTGAAGTCCACTTGGGGAATCACTGAACTGAGGCGAAAGAAGATACACAAAGAAAATTCCTAAGCAACATGCTGAATACTGTGGCTACTGGTGTATGTTGGGGTTCAGTGGGGTCTTATAAATAGCATTTCTATTTCCCTCTAGAGTTCTGAACCAATTAAGAAATAATCAGGAAGTAAGATAGAGGGAGATAAAAATACTGTTGTTACTGGTTAAACTGATAATGGAGAACTCTGGAATAAGACAGACTTATGTATCTGGGCACAGTAGCACCGGCAGATAAACTTTTCCCAGGAGTGGCAGAGTACCCTCTGTGTCATGGAAAAGCAGGAGAAATACATATTCCCTGTGGCCAGTTTGCTCCCACGAGTGAGAGAAGGAGCTAGACTCCTCCAAGTTGCTTCATCTCCCACGGGGAGGAGTAAGTAGGAGTAGAGAAGGGCCAGTAGTGTTATGATAGCAGAGCTCCTTCCTCATGGAAGAAACCATAAGTCTTTGGGAAGAAACTTCTTTTCCTGCCTCTACAGAATATATTCCATATATATTCCTATGAGACTACAAAGAAAGGATGAACCTGACCAGTCATAGGAGAAAGCACTCTCCAGAAGGTAAGATGCTTAGTCTTGTAGGAGAACTAGGAGGTAGCCAGGTGGAGATTGGGAAGGGAGGATGTTTTAGATCAGGGTTTGGCAAAATACAACCCACAGGCCAGATCTGTTGGCTGTTTTTGGAAATAAAGATTTATTGTAACTCAGCCACACTTATTCATTTATGTATAGCCTGTGGTTGCATTTGTGCGATGATGGCAGAATGGAGTAGTTGGCACAGAGACCACATGGGCTGTGAAGTCTGAAATATTTGTATATGGTCCTTTACAGAAAAAGTTTGCTGACCTCTGCTTTAGGCAGAGGGTAATTCCCAGGTGATGGTGTTCCAGGGACATAAAGTTGGGATAATGGGTGGTTTGATAATGTTGGAACATAAAGCAGGAGGAGGAGAGTGAGACAAGTGGGAGGTGAGGGTGAAGTGGTGGCAGACCGTTGCGTGTTCAGTGTGGGCAAACCCTGCAGCCACCATGATAAGAAGCCTGGAAGAAGTGATGCAACAGACTTTACAGTCTTCTATGGAGAGCATGCTGCAGAGAGGCAGGTTAATTATATTAACTCAATGCAGACAAATGGACAAACATTTAACAAACAAAAGCCTTTAAATTCATAAAGAATTTGCATCATCTACAAGTCCAAAGATATATGTGAAGAGAGAGCTATTTAAAATGATGAAATGGGTCATTTCTCTTCTAGTGGCTTGGGAGGGGTTGAGAAGAGGCCAAAAATAAAACAAAACAAAAAAACCCAAACCAAACCAAACCAAACCAAAACAAACAAAACAAAACAAAACAAACAAATAAACAAAAAACAAACAGCAGTAGAAAGAGAATGGGCAGGGTGTTCTGGAAAGGGGCAACGTGTTTCAGAGATGGGGATGCAATTTAGAGTCGGAATAGGAAGACTGAATGGAGCAAAACCGAGTCTCTTTGCCTGTGAGAATAAATGAGGAGGGACATGAGCAGAAGGATGATCTCCGAGCAGAGAGGAGACCAGGATATTGGGACCAATCTTTTCCTTTTAAAATAAGAGATTCCCCTCCACCACCCAGCTGTTAATTCTCGGCCTTCCTCTCTACCTCTACTCATTCTGCTTCCAAAGAAGATTACTTTTACTTTTCAGCCTCTGGGGTTTCAGTTATGCTGCTTAGGATAATGGATAAAAATTGCTGAGCTAGAAGGATTAGGAGATCAGAGTTGAGAAGAATAAAGGTGCTGGGGGAGACAGCGACAGAGTGACTGGAAAATACCTCTAGGAAGGCAGGGGAAAGATGGGGAAAATGACCACAGTCAGTTTCCAGGGCAAGACTGAGGAAGAGAGAATTTGGGGTGTTTAGAGAAGGAAAGAGAGTCTTTTAGGGGCAGCCCTGGGCATCTATGAAAGATAAATAAGATGAGGAGATGGTGAATTGAAGGTGTTTTACTATAGGTTATGAGTTGGGTTCCATTTGATGTTTTTCAACAGCCTCACTAAAGATTAAGACTGTTGTCTTTTAATTCTCAGCTATCAAACAACTGTTTACATATGATACTGCAGAGACTAGACCAAATAAAATTAATTATCCTTCCTAAATACTTCCTTTTGAACTTCTTCAGTTTTATATGAACAACTTTATCAAAGTATAATTGACACAGTAGCACTAGCAGATAAAGTACCCATATTTAAAGTATACAGTTGGGTGGATTTTGACACGTATGCACCTGTGAAACATTATCACAATCACTATGATGAGCAGATCCAGCACTTTCAAAAGTTTTCTTGAATCTTTTAAATCCTTTACCTTGTTGCATTGTCCCCAGGCAACAGTTGATCTGATTTCTGTCGTTATAGATTAGTTAGTAATTTTTAGAATTTTATGTAAATGGAATGATTCAGTATGTACTCTTTTTTGAGGAGTAGGGGCTGGGCTCCTTTTACTCAGAATAATTATTTTGAAATTAGTGGTTTTTCATAGATCAATAGTTTATCCCATTTTACTGCTGAGTCGTATTCTATTGTGTGGATATACCACAGAGTGTTTATCTGTTGGTAGATATTTGAGTTGTTTCCAGTCTTTGACTATTTAAATAAAGCTACTAGGAACATTCATGTTCATGCCTTTTTATGGACACGTGCTTTTGGGTAAATACTTAGGAACATAATTGCTGGATGATCTGGTAGGTATATGTTTATTTATGAAGGTGCCAAACTGTTTTCCAAAGTGATTGTACTATCTCACACTCCCACTTGAAGTGTATGAATGTTCCATATGTTCCACATCCTCACTAGCACTTGGTATGCTCAGCTTTTTAAATTTTAGCCATTCAAATAGGTACGTAGTGGCACATCAGTGTGGGTTTAATGTTTATGTCCTTAATGATTAACGATGTTGAATATGTGCTTATTTGCCACCCATATATCTTCTTTGTTCAAATCTTTTGTCCCCTTTTATTGATTGCTTGTATTATTGATTTTAAGAGTTCTTTACATATTTTGGTTAAAAGTCTTTTAACAGACTGTAAATATTTTCTTCCAGTCTGTGATTTGTCTTTTAATTAACTAACAGTGTCTTTTATTTATTTATTTAGCTTTTATTTTAGGTTTGGAGGTACAGGCGAAGGTTTGCTACACAGGGAAACATGTGCCATGGGGGTTTGTACATATTATTTTGTCACCCAGGTAATGGGTGTCCTTTAAAGAGCAGATGTTTTTAGTTTTGATGAAGTCTACTTTATTGATTTGTTTTCCTTTTATGAATAGTGCTTTTGGTGTCATATTTAAGAAATCTTTGTCTAACTCAAGATCACAAAAAATTTATATGGTTTCTTCCAAAAGTTTTATAGTAGTAGGTTTATTTTCATATAGTTTTAGGTATATGAACCATTATTGTATATAGTGTGAAGCATGGACTAAAGTTCTTCCTCTTCCTCCTCCTTCTCCTCCTCTTCCATATAGTAATTCAATAATTCTAGTGCCCTTTGTTGAAAAGACTATTTCTTCTCTACCAAATTGCCTTTGCCCATAAAACATCCATATATTTATGGGTAAATTTCTGGATTCTTTATTCTGTTCCATTGATCTATTTGTCTATCTTTGCACCAATAGCAGAGTGTTTTGATTACTACCTTAGGGTAAGCCTTGAAAATAGGTGCTGTTAATCCTCCAACTTTGTTCTTTTTTTGTCAAATTGTTTTGGCTATTCTGTTCTTTGCACTTTCATATGAATTTTAGTTTGCTAATTTCTGGGGTTTTGATAGGAATTGCATTGACTCTAGATCATTTGGAGAGAATTAGCACCCTAACATTATTGAGTCTTCCAACTCATGGGTATGGTTTTTATTTAGCTCTTTTAAAATTAGCCTAGTAATGTTTTATCATTTTCAGTGCAGGCCTTGCACAATCTTTTGTCAGAATTATCCTTAAGTATTTCATTTGTTTGGATGGGTTACAAATGATATTTTTTTTCAATTTGTGATTTTTTTGTTGTCAGCATATAGAAATATAGTTGATTTTTGTATGTTGATCTTGAATCCTGCTGCCTTGCTTAACTCACTTATTAGTTTTGGTAGCATTTTTAAAGGTGAATAACTTTTGATGAGAATACTTGTGAGGATTATGTTTATGGGTGAAATACAGCTTTTGTCAGCACTGGTCTAGAGGTTTTTTGTTTTTGTTTTTGTTTTTTTCTCTTATCAGTGATGTCCTCCATGTGCTCTGGGAATGGCTCTGTGGTGACCCTTCCAAAATAAAGGGTCTTTCATGGAGAATGGTTGGGGGCAAAATCATAGTAAGTCATTACTCCCAGATAGAAGCCAGGGAGTAGGTCAAGGATATCCACTGGTGGGCAAGAATTATGAGAATTTAAATTAATATGTAAAGTCTATCCAAGGACGCTCCTCACATACCAAATGGAGGTATGGCTATAGGAGGTGCTGTGCACCCTTACAGATAGTCATACTAATGGGGCAGGGAGAAGGCTTATGAATCACAGCAGTGGTTCTTGTCCCCAGTGGTGAGAACATTCTTCTGAACCAACCCAGAGAGGAAGGGCTGACATGGAAGAGTGTTGGCTATATCTATATGATAGTGATGTCCAGATAACTGGAAAATTTAGTCACAGCATCTAGAAATTTATTTTAATTCTTGGATTATTGTTCTTATATAGATGAGTTGTTGGGGTGGTTTATCTGTTTTTAGCTGCTTATTTTATATCACAGAAGCGCAGCTGTAAAATAAAAAACAGCATGCTGCAGTAACAGATTGGTTATGGTAAAGGAAGGATTGAAATGAGTCAAATAGAATATCAGTGTTTCTTTAATGGGAATTGGATGATACTGTCTGCTGTGACAAAAAGCCTGGCATAGGCAAAGAGAGTGATCAAATGATTGATGTCTCATGTCTCCTCTATAGAGTCCCTTTGTTCCAAGAAGATCTTTTGGGGGAACTATTGAGGGCAAAGATGATGGATAAGGCAAGTGGGCAGAGGTCTAAGCTCTCCATCTTCCTCCATCTTACTCTAATTTCTCCATTCAACCAGAAGACCTTCCTCTCCTTTGAGAAAAAATCTAAAATGAGGCATACCTCATTGTATTGCATTTTACTTTATTGCATTTTATAGATACTGTGTTTTTCCAAATTGAAGATTTGGGGCAACACGGCATTGAACAAGTCCATTAGGGCCATTTTTTCAAAAGCGTGTGCTCACTTTGTGTGTGTGTCACATTTTGGTAATTCTTGCAATATTTCAAAGTTTTCATTTCATTCATGGTAGTCTGTAATTAGTGATCTTTGATGTTACTATTGTAATTGTTTTGGGGCACTATGAGACACGTCCATGTAAGATAGCAAACTTAGTCTATAACTGGTGTGAATGTTCTGACTGCTCCACCAACTGACTATTCCTCCATCTCTGTCCCCCTCCTCAAGCCTCCCTATTCCTTGAGATACACCAATATTAGAATTAGTATAGTTAATAACCCTACAATGACCTCTACATGTTCAAGTGAAAGGAAAACTCTCACATCTCATTTTAATTCAAAAATTAGAAATGATTAAGCTTGGTGAAGAAGGCATGTCAACAGCTGAGAGAAGCTGAAAGCTAGGCCTCTTGTGCCAAATAGCTAAATTCTGAATGCAAAGGAAAAATTGTTGAGGAAAATTAAAAGAACTTTTCCTGTGAATGCATGAATGATAAGCAAAAAGAGCTTTATTGCTGATATGGAGAAAGTTTTAGTGGTCTAGATAGAAGATCCAGCAATAACATTCTCTTAAACCAAAGCCTAATCTAGGGCAAGAGCCTAAATCTATTCAATTCTTTGAAGGATGAGAGAGATAAGGAACCTATAGAAGAAAAGTTGGAATCTAGCAGAAGTTGGTTCATGAGGTTTAAGGAAAGAAACTGTCTCTACAACATAACAACGCAAGGGGAAACAGCAAGTGCTGATGGAGAAGCTGCCGCAAGTTATCTAGAAAACCAAGTTAAGATCATTGACGAAGAGAGTAAACAACAGGCTTTCACTGTAGATGAAATAACTTTATATTGGAGTAAGATGACATCTAAGACTTTTATAGCTAGAGAGAAGTCTTGTTTCAAAACTTAAAAGGACAGGCTGACTCTTGTTAGGGGCTAATGCAGCTGGTGGCTTTAAGTTGAAGCTCATCTATTCTGAAAATCTTAGGGCCCTTAAGAATTATGCTAAATTCATGCTGCCTGTGCTCTATAAGTGAAAGAACAAAGACTGGATGACAGCAAATTTGTTTATAGCATGGTTTGCTGACTATTTTAAGCCTACTGTTCAGGCCTATTGCTCAGAGAAAAAGATTCCTTTCAAAATATTACTGATCATTGACAATGCACCTGGTCACCCAAGAGTTTTGTTGGAAATGTACGAGGAGGTCAATATTGTTTTCATGCCTGCTAACACAACATCCATTCAGTAGCCTGTGGATCAAGGAGCAATTTCAACTTTCAAGTCTTGTTATTTGAGAAACACATTTTGTAAGGCTATCGCTGCCATAGATAGTGATTTCTCTGATGGATCTTGGCAAAGTAAATTGAAAAAACCTTCTGGAAAGGATTCAGCATTATAAATACCATTAAGAACATTTGTGATTCATGGGAGGAGGTCAAAATACCAACATTAACAGGAGGTTGGAAGAAGTTGATTCCCACCCTCATGGATGACTCGGAGGGGTTCAAGGCTTCAGTGGAGGAAGTAACACAGATGTGGTAGAAATGGCAAGCGAACCAGAATTAGAAATGAAGACTGAAGATGTGACTGAATTCCTGCAATCTTATGATCCAACTTGAATGAATGAGAGGTTGCTTTTCATGAATGAGCAAAGAAAGTGGTTTTTAAAGATGGAATCTACTTCCAGTGAAGATGCAGTGAACATTGTTGAAATGACAACAAATAATTTAGCATATTACATAAAACTAGTTGATAAGGCAGCAGCAGGGTTTGAGAACATTGACTTCGATTTTGAAAGAAGTTCTACTGTGGGTAAAATGCTATCAAATAACATTGCATACTACAGATAATTTTTTTTTGTATTAGAAGAGCCAATTGATACTGCAAACTTTATTTCTTATTTTAAGAAATGGCCACAGTCAGAGGCATAACAACAACAACAACAAAAAACACTTCAGGTCAATATCCTCCATGAACATTTCTACAAAAATCCTCAACAAAATACTTGCAAACTAAACCCAGCAGCACATCAAAAAGCTAATCCACCATGATGAAGTAGACTTTATCTCTTGGATGCAAGATTGGTTCAACAATATGCAAATCAATAAATGTAATCCATCACCTAAACATAACTAAAGCCAGAAATCACATGATTATCTCAAAAGATGCAGAAAAGGCTTCTGATAAAATTCAGTGTCCCTTCATGTTAAAAACTCTCAATGCACTAGGTATTGAAAAAACATACCTCAAAATAATAACAGCCATCTATGAGAAATCCACAGCCAACATCATATTGAGTGGTCAAAAGCTGGAAAAATTCCCCTTGAAAACCAGCACAAGACAAGGATGCCTTCTGTCACCACTCCAATTCAGCACAGTGTTGGAAGTCCTGGCCAGAGCAATCAAGCAAGAGAAAAAAAGAAAGGGCATACAAATAGGAAGAGAGGAAGTCAAACTATCCCTGTTTTCAGACAGCATGATTCTATATCTAGAAAATCTGATAGTCTTGGTCTATAGCTACTTCAACAGACAATACTTCAGCAAAGTTTTAGGATACAAAATCAATGTACAAAAATCACTAGCATTCATATACATTCCTATACAGCAGCAAAGCTGAGACCCAAATCAGGGACACAATCCCATTCACAAGTACCACAAAAGGAATAAAATACCTAGGAATACAGATAACCAGGGAAGTGAAAGATCTCTACAAGGAGAATTACAAAACACTGCTCAAGTCAGAGATGGTATAAACAAGTGGAAAAACATTTCATGTTCATGGATAGGAAGAATCAGTATTGTTAATATGGCCATATGCTGTCCAAAATAATTTATAGATTCAATGCTATTCCTATCAAACTACTAAAGACATTCTTCACACAACTAGAAAGAAAACATTTAAAATTTACATGGAACCAAAAAAGAGCCTGAACAGCCAAGGCAATCCTAAGCCAAAAAGAACAAAAATGGAGGCATCACACTACCTGACTTCAAATTACACTACAGGGCTACAGTGATGAAAACAACATGGTACTGGCATAAAAAAACAGATACACAGAGCAATGGAACAGAATAGAGAACTCAGAAGTAAAGTCATACACCAGAGCCATCTGATCTTCAGCAAAGCTGAAAAAAACAAGCAATGGGGAAAGGACTCACTATTCAATAAATGGTGCTGGGATAACTGGCAAGCTGTATGCAAAAGATTGAAACTCGACTCTTCCCTTATACCATATAAAAAATAAACTTAAGATGGATTACAGTCTTAAATGTGAAATCCAAAACTATAAAAACCCTGGAGGACAACATAGGCAATACCATTCTAGACATAGGAACTGGCAAAGACTTCATGATGAAGACACCAAAAGCAATTGCAGCAAAAGCAAAAATTGACAAATGGGGTATAATTAGACTTAAGAGTTTCTGCACAGCAAAAGAAACTATCACCTGTCGTCATGTTTGTTTAAGAACTTTTGCTCATAGCATATCCTTATAACCTTCCTATGCAGTGACATAGGTAACAGCAGGTATAAAAGAATGAGTAGTGTTAGCATACTTTTTCAACAGTAAAGAACATTACAGTGGGCAGTGTCATCCCTCCTGCTTTATTTTTATGGTCTCTTAGCTTCACTTGGATTCCTTTTTCCAGATCAGAATCTCTCTCGCCATATACCACATGGCTGTCTACCATTTCAGACATAGATGGGCTGCTAGCTGAGTGGGACAAAAGTAGTGTTGTTACTGTTGATATGGGAGGTCACATCAGGCTTTGGGAAACTGGACTTGAACATCTGCAGTGATCACTCATGGAATGGAGAAACATGATTGGAAAAGATGACAGAAATATGCAGGTACCATTTGAATTCACCTTATCTCTTAGAGGTGCACATTCCAACCTACAGAATGGGAGACAATATTTGCAAAATATGCATCTGGAAAAGGTCTAATATCCAGCATCTATAAGGAATTTGTACAAATTTACAAGAAGAAAACAACTCCATTAAAAAGTGGGCAAAGGACACGAACAGACACTTTTCAAAGGAAGACATACACATGGCCAACAGTCATATGAAGAAAAGCTCAGTATAACTGATCATTAGAGAAATTCAAATCATTTCTGGTCTTTTACATTTACTGAGAAGTGCTTTCCTTCCAACTATGTGGTCAGTTTTGGAATAAGTGTGATGTGGTGCTGAGAAGGATGTACATTCTGTTGATTTGGGGTGGAGATTTCTGTAGATACCTATTAGGTCCTCTTGGTGCAGAGCTGAGTTCAATTCCTGGATATCCTTGTTAACTTTCTGTCTCGTTGATCTGTCTAATGTTGACAGTAGGGTATTAAAATCTCCCATTATTATTGTATGGGAGTCTAAGTCTCTCTTTTTAGGTCTCTAAGGACTTGCTTTATGAATCTGGGTGCTCCAGTATAGGGTGCATATATATTTAGTATAGTTAGCTTTTCTTGTTGAATTGATCCCTTTACCATTATGTAATGGCTTTCTTTGTTTCTTTTGATCTTTGTTGGTTTAAAGTCTGTTTTATCAGAGACTAGGATTGCCACCCCTGCCTTTTTTTGTTTTCCATTTGCTTCATAGATCTTCCTCCATCCCTTTATTTTGAGCCTATGTATGTCTCTGCATGTGAGATGGGTCTCCTGAATACAGCACACTGATGGATCTTGACTCTTTATCCGATTTGCCAGTCTGTGTCTTTTAATTGGGGTATTTATCCCATTTACATTTAACGTTAATATTGTTATGTGTGAATTTGATCCTGTCATTCTGATCTTAGCTGGTTATTTTGCTCGTTAGTTGATGCAGTTTCTTCCTAGCATCGATGGTCTTTACAATTTGGCATGTTTTTGCAGTGGCTGATACTGGTTGTTCCTTTCCATGTTTAGTGCTTCCTTCAGGAGCTCTTGTAGGGCAGGCCTGGTAGTGACAAAATCTCTCAGCATTTTGCTTGTCTGTAAAGGATTTTATTTCTCCTTTACTTATGAAGCTTAGTTTGGCTGGATATGAAATTCTGGGTTGAAAATTCTTTTCTTTAAGAATGTTGAATATTGGCCCCCACTCTCTTCTGGCTTGTAGAGTTTCTGCTGAGAGATCCGCTGTTAGTCTGATGGGCTTCCCTTTGTGGGTAACCCAACCTTTCTCTCTGGCTGCGCTTAACACTTTTTTCTCCATTTCAACTTTGGTGAATCTGACAATTATGTGTCTTGGAGTTGCTCTTCTTGAGGAGTATCTTTGTGGTGTTCTCTGTATTTTTTGAATTTGAATGTTGGCCTGCCTTGCTAGATTGGGGACGTTCTCCTAGATAATATCCTGCAGAATGTTTTCCAACTTGGTTCCATTCTCCCCGTCACTTTTAGGTACACCAGTCAGACATAGATTTGGTATTTTCACATAGTCCCATATTTCTTGGAGGCTTTGTTCATTTCTTTTTACTCTTTTTTCTCTAAACTTCTCTTCTCACTTCATTTCATTCATTTCATCTTCAATCACTGATACCCTTTCTTCCAGTTGATCGAATTGGCTACTGAAGCTTGTGAATTCATCATGTAGTTCTTGTGCCATGGTTTTCAGCTCCATCAGGTCAATTAAGGACTTCTCTACACTGGTTATTCTAGTTAGCCATTCATCTAATCTTTTTTCAAGGTTTTTAGCTTCTTTGTGATGGGTTCGAACTTCCTCCTTTAGCTTGGAGAAGTTTGGTCAACTGAAGCCTTCTCTCAACTCATCAAAGTCATTCTCCATCCAGCTTTGTTCCACTGCTGGTGAGGAGCTGCGTTCCTTTGGAGGGGGAGAGATGCTCTGATTTTTAGAATTTTCAGCTTTTCTGCTCTGTTTTTTCCCCATCTTTGTGGTTCTATCTACCTTTGGTCTTTGATGATGGTGACATACAGACGGGGTTTTGGTGTGGATGTCCTTTCTGTTTGTTAGTTTTCCTTTTAACAGTCAGGACCCTCAGCTGCAGGTCTGTTGGAGTTTGCTGGAGGTCCACTCTAGACCTGTTTGCCTGGGTATCCACAGTAGAGGCTGCTGAACAGCGAATATTGCTGAACAGCAAATGTTGCTGCCTGATCGTTCCTCTGGAAGCTTCATCTCAGAGGGGTACCCGGCCATGTGAGGTGTCAGTCTGCCTCTACTGGGGGGTGCCTCCCAGTTAGGCTACTTGGGAGTCAGAGACCTAATTGAGGAGGCAGTCTGTCCATTCAAACTGTCTCTCAGACCACAGTGCAATCAAACTAGAACTCAGGACTAGGAAACTCAATCAAAACCGCTCAACTACATGGAAACTGAACAACCTGCTCCTGAATGACTACTGGGTACATAACGAAATGAAGGCAGAAATAAAGATGTTCTTTGAAACCAATGAGAACAAAGACACAACATACCAGAATCTCTGGGACACATTTAAAGCAGTGTGTAGAGGGAAATTTATAGCACTAAATGCCCACAGAAGAAAACAGGAAAGATCTAAAATTGACACCGTAACATCACAATTAAAAGAACTAGAGGCCGGGCGTGGTGGCTTAAGCCTGTAATCCCAGCACTTTGGGAGGCCGAGACAGGCGGATCATGAGGTCAGGAGTTTGAGACCATCCTGGCTAACACGGTGAAACCCCGTCTCTACTAAAAAATACAAAAAGCTAGCCGGGCGAGGTGGCTGGCGCCTGTAGTCCCAGCTACTCTGGAGGCTGAGGCAGGAGAATGGCGTAAACCCGGGAGGCGGAGCTTGCAGTGAGCTGAGATCCAGCCACTGCACTCCAGCCCGGGCAACAGCGAGACTCGGTCTCAAAACAAAACAAAACAAAACAAAAACAAAAAAAATAAAAGAACTAGAGAAGCAAGGGCAAACATATTCAAAAGCTAGCAGAAGGCAAGAAATAACCAAGATCAGAGCAGAACTGAAGCAGATAGAGACACAAAAAACCCATAAAAAAATCAATGAATCCAGGAGCTGTTTTTTTTTAAAGATCAACAAAATTGACAGACCACTAGCAAGACGAATAAACAAGAAAAGAGAGAAGAATCAAATAGATGCAATAAAAAATGATAAAGGGGATATCACCACCGATTCCACAGAAATACAAACTACCATCAGAGAATACTATAAACAGCTCTACAAAAATAAACTAGAACATCTAGAAGAAATGGATAAATTCCTGGACACATACACCCTCTCAAGACTAAACCAGAAAGAAGTTGAATCCCTGAATAGACCAATAACAGGCTCTGAAATTGAGGCAATAATTAATAGCCTACCAACCAAAAACAGTCCAGGATCAGACAGATTCACAGCTGAATTCTACCAGAGATACAGGAGGAGCTGGTACCATTCCTTCTAAAACTGTTCCAATTCATAGAAAAAGAGGGAATTCTCCCTGACTCATTTTATGAGGCCAGCATCATCCTGATACAAAAGCCTGTCAGAGACACAACAAAAAAAGAGATTTTCAGGCCAATATCCTTGATGAATGTTGATGCAAAAATCCTCAATAAAATACTGGCAAACCGAATCCAGCAGCACATCAAAAAGCTTACCCACCATGATCAAGTGGGCTTCATCCCTGGGATGCAAGGCTGATTCAACATATGCAAATCAATAAACATAAACCAGCATATAAACAGAACCAAAGACAAAAACCACATGGTTATCTCTATAGATGCAGAAAAGGCTTTTGACAAATTCAACAGCACTTCATGCTAAAAACGCTCAATAAATTCGGTATTGATGGAATGTATCTCAAAATAATAAGAACTATTTATGACAAACCCACAGCCAATATCATACTGAATGGGCAAAAACTGGAAAAATTCCCTTTGAAAACTGGCACAAGACAGGGATGCCCTCTCTCACCACTCCTATTCAACATAGTGTTGGAAGTTCTGGCCAGGGCAATCAGGCAGGAGAAAGAAATAAAGGGTATTCAGTTAGGAAAAGAAGAAGTCAAATTGTCCCTGTTTGCAGATGACATAATTGTATATTTAGAAAACCCCACTGTCTCAACTCAAAATCTCCTTAAGCTGATAAACAACTTCAGCAAAGTCTCAGGATACAAAATCAATGTGGAAAAAATCACAAGCATTCTTATACACCAATAACAGACAGAGAGCCAAATCATGAGTGAACTCCCATTCACAATTGCTTCAAAGAGAATAAAATACCTAGGAATCCAACTTACAAGGGATGTGGAAGGACCTCTTCAAGGAGAACTACAACCACTGCTCAATGAAATAAAAGAGGACACAAACAAATAACAATCCATGCTCATGGATAGGAAGAATCAATATCATGAAAATGGCCATACTGCCCAAGGTAATTTATAGATTCAATGCCATCCCCATCAAGCTACCAATGACTTTCTTCACAGAATTGGAAAAAAATACTTTAAAGTTCATATGGAACCAAAAAAGAGCCCGCATTGCCAAGTCAATCCTAAGCCAAAAGAACAAAGCTGGAGGCATCACGCTACCTGACTCCAAACTATACTACAGGGCTATAGTAATCAAAACAGCATGGTACTGGTACCAAAACAGAGATATACACCAATGGAACAGAACAGAGCCCTCAGAAATAATACCACACATCTACAACCATCTGATTTTTGAAAATCCTGAGAAAAACAAGAAATGGGGAAAGGATTCCCTATTTAATAAATGGTGCTGGGAAAACTGGCTAGCCATAAGTAGAAAGCTGAAACTGGATGCCTTCCTTACACCTTATACAAAAATTAATTCAAGATGGATTAAAGACTTAAATGTTAGACCTAAAACCATAAAAACCCTAGAAGAAAACCTAGGTAATACCATTCAGGACATAGGCATGGGCAAGGACTTCATGTCTAAAACACCAAAAGCAATGGCAACAAAAGCCAAAATTGACAAATGGGATCTAATTAAGCTAAAGAGCTTCTGCACAGCAAAGGAAACTACCATCAGAGTGAACAGGCAACCTACAGAATGGGAGAACATTTTTGCAATCTACTCAGCTGACAAAGGGCCAATATCCAGAATCTACAAAGAACTCAAACAAATTTACAAGAAAAAAACAACCCCATCAAAAAGTGGGCAAAGGATATGAACAGACACTTCTCAAAATAAGACATTTATGCAGCCAACAGACACATGAAGAAATGCTCATCATCACTGTCCATCAGAGAAATGCAAATCAAAACCACAATGAGATACCATCTCACACCAGTTAGAATGGCAATCATTAAAAAGTCAGGAAACAACAGGTGCTGGAAAGGATGTGGAGAAATAGGAACACTTTTACACTGTTAGTGGGACTGTAAACTAGTTCAACCTTTGTAGAAGACAGTGTGGCGATTCCTCAAGGATCTAGAACCAGAAATACCATTTGACCCAGCCATCCCATTACTGGGTATATACCCAAAGGATTATAAATCATGTTGCTATAAAGATACATGCACACGTATGTTTATTGCGGCACTATTCACAAAAGCAAAGACTTGGGATCAACCCAAATGTCCATCAATGACAGACTGGATTAAGAAAATGTGGCACATATACACCATGGAATACTATGCAACCATGAAAAAGGATGAGTTTGCATCCTTTGTAGGGACATGGATGATGCTGGAAACCATCATTCTCAGCAAACTATCACAAGGACAAAAAACCAAATACTGTGTGTTCTCACTCATAGGTGGGAATTGAACAATGAGAACACTTGGACACAGGAAGTGGAAAATCACACACTGGAGTCTGTCATGGGGCGGGGGGAAGGGGGAGAGATAGCATTAGGAGATATACCTAATGTAAATGATGAGTAAATGGGTGCAGCACACCAACATGGTACATGTATACATGGGTAACAAACCAGCACATTGTGCACATGTACCCTAGAACTTAAAGTATAATAAAATAAAATAAAATAGATACTCAGGGGAAAAAAAAGAGGAATGCAAATCAAAACTACAATGAGATACCATCTAACACTAGTCAGGATTACCATAAAGAAAAAGACACACACACACACACACACACACACAAACTAGATACTGGCAAGGTTGCAGAGAAAACAGAATGCTTATACACTGTTGGTGAGAGTGTAAATTAGTTCAACCATTGTGGAAGGAGTGTGGCAATTCCTCAAAGAGCCAAAAACAGAATTACCATTTGACCTAGCAATCCCATTATTGGGTATATACCCAAAGGAATATAAATCATTCTAACATAAACACACATGCATGCATATGTTCATTGCAGCACTATTCACAATCACAAAGACATGTAATTAACTTAAATGCCCATCAATGGCTGATTGGATAAATAAAATGTGGTACATATACACCATGGAATATTGTGCAATCATCAAAAAGAATTAGATCATGTCCTTTGTGGAAACGTGGATGGAGCAGGAGGCTATTATCCTTAGCAAACTAATGCAGGAACAGAAAACCAAATCCCACATGTTCTTTCTTATAAGTGAGAGCTAAATAATGAGAACACATGGACATAAAGAGGGGAACAACAGACATAGGGGCCTACTGTAGAGGTGATGGTGGGAGGAGGGAGAAGATCAGGAAAAATAACTAATGGGTAGTAGGCTTAGTACCTGGGTGATGAAATAATCTGTACAACAACCCCCGTGACATGACTTTGCCCATATAACAAACATACACATGTACCCCTGAACCTAAAATAAAAGTTTAAAAAAATGACCACAGTCACATCAACCTTCAGCAACCACCACCTTGATTAGTCAGCAGCTTTCATCATCGAGGCTAGGCCCTCCGTCAGCAAAAAGATTACAACTCACTGAAGCTTCAGATGATCATTAGCATTTTTTAGTGATAAAAAATTTAAATTAAGGTATGTGCATTTTTTCAGACACGTTATTGCACACTTAATAGGCTACAGTACAGTATAAGCAAAACTTTCATTTGCTCTGGGAAAACAAAAAAATTAGTGTGACTTGCTTTGTTGCAATATTCATTTTATTATGGTGGTCTAAAACTGAGTCATAATATCTCTGAACTGCAATACAATTCCATTATATACAGTTGACTCTTGAACAATATGGAGATTAAGAGCACCAACACTCCACACCATCACAAATCCATGCATAACTTGTGACTCCTCCAAAACTTAACTACTAATAGCCTTCTGTTGACGGAAGCCTTACTGATAACATGAACAGTTGATTAACATGTATTTTATATGTCATATTTATTATATACTGTATTCTTACAGTAAAGTATGCTAGACAAAAATTATTAAGAAAATTATAAGCAAGAGAAAATGTATTTACTATTCAGTAAGTATAAGTGGATCATCATAAGGTCTTTATTATTGTCTTCAACTTGAGTAGGCTGAGGAGGAGGAAGAGGAGAAAGGGGTTGGTCTTGCTGTCTCAGGGATGGCAGAGGTGGAAGATGTGGAAGAGGTGGAGGCAGGCACACTTGGTATAACTTTATGGAAATACATTATAATTTCTGTCTGACTTCCTTGCTTTTTCATTTCTCTAAAAATGTTTCTATATGGTACTAATCTTTCATCCACCTTTTGCTTTAGTTTCGGTGCTTATATCATAGAAAGGTCCATGTTGTAAAATAAGTCAAAAGCAGTCTTGAATAATTGGAGCCCTTCTGCCAGATTGTCTCATGTCAATTTGTTTCCTGGCACTGCCTCTTCTACATCTGCCTCATCCCCTGGCACTGGTTTGGAAACACTCATCTCTATCAAGTTGTCTTCTGTAAATTCCTCGGATGTGGTGTCTTTAGCTCCTGAATTTCTCCAAGATCTCTATCTTGAAACCCTTCACCTCTACCTGTTTTTTCCATATCCACAATCTCTTCATGATTTCCTTGATTGGCTCTGTCATAAATCTTGAGAAGTCATGCACAACATCTGGACACAGTTTCTTCAGCGGGAATTTATTTGTTTTGGGTTGGATGTCTTTCATGGTCCTTTCTATAACAATGATATCATCTTCAGTGGTGTAATCCTTCCAGACTTTCATGATGTTCTCTCTATTGGGGTTTTCTTCCATGGTATTGACAATCCTTTCCACAGAATGCTGTGTGTCGTGAGCTTTAAAGGTCCTTAACCTTCTGATATAAAGGTTGAATTAGAGACCTTCTGTTTGGAGAAAAATAGACCACTTTTTGTCTTTGGTGTTGAACTAATCGGGTTCTGAGTGGACAGGGGCATTGTCCAACATCAAAAGAACACTAAAAGGCAGTCCCTTATTGGCAAGGTACTTCCTGACTTGAGAGACAAAGCCATCGATGGAACCAATCCAGAAAAGGAGTTTTCATCATCCAGGCCTTCTTGTTGTAAACCAAAAGATTTTCTCTTGAAAGCTCAGAGGTTAGTGGTTTTATAGATAATGTCAGTCCTGATCACAAACCCAACTGCATTTGTACAAAGTAATGGAGTTAACCTATCCCTTTCTGCCTTAATCCTGGTGCTTACTTTTATTCATTACTAATAAATGTCCTTGGTGGCATTTTCCTTCCCAGAATAGGGCACTTATGCATTAAATATCTGTTCAGCCAGATACCCTTTCTCCTCAATTATTTTCTTAATGGTGTCTGGGAACTCTTGAACTCAGAACTAATGGTGTCTACTGTCTCTTGGTCAGCAGAAGCTGTTTCTCCTGTTATCCTGACAATTTAAAAGCCAAACCTCTTTCTAAAATTATCAAACCATCCTTTGCTGGCATTAAATTCTCCAACTTTAGATCGTTCACCTCCCTTTTCCTTTAAGTTGTCACATAATGACCTTTTTTATTTTTCTTGAATTGTATTAGAGTCTATAGGCATGCTTTCCTTATAGCAATCTTACACCCACATTGTAGTCTGAGATAAAAGATATTTCACAAAAAGTGTAAGGTTTAAACACTGCATGTTCTCACTCATAGGTGGGAATTGAACAATGAGAATACTTGGAGACAGGGTGGGAGCATCACATGGGGGCCTGTTGTGGGGTGGGGGGCAAGATGAGGGACAGCATTAGGAGAATTACCTAATGTAAATGACGAGTTAATGGGTGCAGCGATCCAACATGGCACATGTATACCTATGTGACAAACCTGCACATTGTACACATGTACCCTAGAACTTAAAGTATAACAACAAAAAACTGTAAGCTTTTTGCACCTGATGGTGTAGCTGCAGTGACAGCTTCATGAATTTTCTTCTTATTTTATTTTATTTCATGTTATTTTTTTAACAGTGGTCCTTACGCTCGATTCATTTATCTTGAAATGGTGGGCAACCACAGCTGCAGACCTCAATCTATGGAACATATCAAGCAATTTAACTTTCTCTTGTAATGGCATGACTTTTCTCTGCTTCCTGGAAGCACTTCCAGCATCCCTAGCAGCACTTCAAATGGGTCCCATGGTGTTATTCAAGGTTAATGGTATTGCACCAAACATGATGAAAAATATGTGAGAACTGCAAGAGATCACTTTTTACTGTGATACGCAATTTACTAGAGAGAGGAACTGCTCATGTGGAGATGATTAGCATCACACGGCATTTTAAGCAGACGTTTTGTAACACTTGAGCTCACTGCAATAGCAATGAAGGTGGCTACAAAATTATTACAGTAGTACAGTATGTATTATAGTTCATTTTATGATTTAATCCTTCATTTTTACATTTGTTTACATTTCTCTTGACTGCTAATGGCACCATATATGGTGTTTTTATGTCTAAGTTTTGATAAATTTAGCTTTTTATAGTAGATTTGTGTATATTATATGGTAGTAAATGATAAAATAGGCTAGTATATGGATACATTTTATGCATTAATGATATGACTTTTTCTGAATTGTTTTTGATATTTCTAGGCTATGTGGTTCATGCATGAGTTTTTCCAAATTGTCACAAATCTCCAAAAAATTTTCTAATCTATTTATTGAAAAAAATCTGCCTATAAGTGGACCCAAGAAATTTAAACCCATGTTATTCAACGGTCAACTGTATTAGGATTCCACTTGAGAATTTGTTTTCTGACAAATTCTCAAAAAAAAAAGAGCTTTTTTTTTTTTGTATGTGTGTATGTTTAAAAACCACTGGATTAGATTAATAAAAATGATCAATGATGAATGCCTTCCTCAGAAGCAAGGGGGAAAATAGAACCTGTGCTCTTTGCAAAAGTTGAATAGAGTCACTTCTTTCCTAAATTCAAGCCTTGCTGAAGTGACAAATTACTGATAGCCCAAAGTTAGGATTACCAAATATTGCATGGGATATACTTAAACTAAAAGTTATTTCCCCGATTATCTGAAATTCAAATTTAGCTGGTTGTCCTCCAGTTTTATTTGCTAAATATGGCAAATCTAATCAACACAGAATTCATAACAAAATAGTGAATGGATTCTCCACTATAATGATTTTGCCGCACAATGACCAAAAAAAAAAAAAAAAAAAAAAAAAAAAAAAAAAAAAAAAAAAACCCTCATATCTTAGCTTGCTGCAACAAAGTGCATTGATCCTTTTGTCTGCCATGCAAGCCTCTCCCCAGCAGCCAGCAGACCTTCTTTGCTGGAATGTGAAAAAGAAACAGGCACCGTCAAGCCTTTCTAGGCTGGAAGACCTCACTATTCTCCAGGATTTTAAGGACAAATGTGTCCAACTTCTGCCACTGAACCATTTTTTCCAATTCTTGTTGTTTGTACTTTTATATCATTTTATCTTTGAAATTTCAAGTTGTAAGCTTTAATTAGAATATTAATAGTGTCTTAGAGTACTTCATTAATCTCATACTTCTTTCTCTCAAAGAGAGAATTTTAAATGTTATTTTTCTGTTGTCTTTGTCATTTTTCCCTTATAAACCTCAGTTCATTTGTATGTTATCTTGCCAAGCACTAGGTTACTGCTACTAAAATCAGCTTGCTGTAGTTCTGTATCCTTCTTTCCTTTTATAAAAGCCTGTTAGAGAATAGCACTTATCAGAGAACTCCCTGGGTAGCTGCATTGGCTTTTTAGATGTTTCTTGCTTGTCCTTTTCATTTAAATCCCATCACAAGAAATACTATTATAGGAAAGCTTTCTGGACAATAAAGTCGAGTCCATGTTCTAAATAATCCATTATATGAATATTGATGGTTAATAGCCACATTTAGGAATGTGCTAAGTGATGTACACTTATTCAACTCTTATACCCATATGAGATGGTGAGTAATTTCCATTTTACAGAACAGAAAACCAACACATGGGAGAGGCAAAGTAACTTGCCCAAGTCACATAGCTGAAAATTTATAGAGCTGGGATATGGACCCATATCTCTGTCTGATTCCAAAATTGTTGCTCATGGTCATTGTGTTATATTCTGCAAACAAGGCTTTGTTGGCCTGGCTTCAGTCAATTAAGGGTAATAACAATCTGATGGAATGCCTGTCTACATTGTAGCCACTCCAATAGAAAAAGAAATGATTGTATGTTTCCTGCATTGTGGGTTGGAGAAGATAGCTCAGCTCTTTCTAGTAGGTTAGTTTTTTCAGTAGAAGTCATTTTGCAAGTTACCTGGACATGGTGGTGTGTGCCAGTGATCTCAGCTACTTGGGAGGCTGAGGCAGGAGAATTGTTTGAACATGGAAGGCGGAGGTTTCAGTGAGCCTAGATTGTGCCACTGCACTCCAGCTTGGGCGACAGAGCGAGATTCTGTCTCAAAAAATCATAAAGATTTTTTTCAGTAACTCTTATTTTTCACACGGAAGAGCTAGCCATCTAATTTGGTGCCATCTAATGTTCCAAATAATTGATTAAAAAACCCTACATATCATAAAAGTCCCATACCTAAGGAGGGTAAGGGGGAATATACGTGCTTGTGTATCTGTGACCTTTCTTTCCTCCTGCTGGGCTGAGTTTCCTTAGCTTATGGATTTATTAAGCAGAAGCCGGATGCTGGCATTCTTTCTTTTCCAGATTCCTCATCTTGGAACATGGTTTCTAACAATGTGTTAATTTTAGAACCATTTTACTTCATTAAAATAATTGGCAAGTTCCCTGAGTTCAACACAATGGGAGTTTACCTATTTTTAACTGTCTAAAACTTAATGTGGTGGTGCTTGCTATTTTTACTTGGAAAATAATTCTCCATAAGTTATTTCTGAAAAACTTTCCCTGTAAAGGTGGTCTAGTTCACCAGTCCCAATTCATGGTGGAGAGAAACTGAGTCTCAGAGAAGTCAAATAATCTGTAAGAGGTGTCCCAGTGCCAAGCTCCTGCCTCAGCTGAATGGTAGGACCTGCTGTCCTCACTCTGTCCTTGGCCACAAAAATGATTCAATCCCACAATGTCTGTGACTCCCAGCCCCGCATTCTACTCATAGCCAGTCTTCGTTCCTTCTAGCCCAAAGGACATAATCACCGCAACTCAGGGCTGTGGTCAGAGTCCCATCCTCACCCGGATGTGCCATTCATCAAAAGCTTGCTCAACTGTCCACTTGGCTTGCCCATTTCTCTCCTTGCCCATTCTGTTTTGGGATGGCTTCATGAGCGATGTCTGAGAGGGGCCCATGAGGTGGCATCTCTCTCTTTTATGTACCTTGTGACAGCGACAGTGCTCCTGTTCTCTTTCCCTGCATTCCCCGCACCCCCACATCCAGGGTGGTTTCTTTAGCCCCTTCACAACTCCTTCTGCTGGTGTCGCTTCTGTGAAAGGCCAGTGGCTGCTTGCTAAGGGTAAACAGCCCAAAAGAGAAGTGCTGCTTCCCTGAATAGGAAGGTGAGGCTCGTGGACATTCTAGCAGTAAATCGTCCTTCAGCTGATTGTTGAAGGAGAGTAAGAGGCAACATCGGCAGAAAGTCTAAGGTAAAGTGCAAATGTGATGTATGGGAAGGGCAACACAGCTTTTGAACTGGAGCTTGGTCCTGGGCCCTCTTCTCTGTCTGCCCTCATATCCTGTCTTATGAGTTAAAATACCACCTCTGTGCAGACAACCCCAGCCTCTCTTGTGAACTGTACACTCTGTGTGCAGTTGCCTGCTGGACATTCCATTTAGACTTGTAAAAGGCAGATCTAACTTGGCAAAACAACCAGACTCTTGACTTTCCTCTCCAAACCCGCTCTTCCCTCATTCTCCTCTCTCTTGGTAAATGTCCACTTTAATTTTTCAGTTTCCTAGGTCAAAAGCCTAGGCCTCATTTTTACTCCCGTCTTCCTCTCACAGCTCAAATCCAATCAATCCTCAAATGTCAGTGATTCCTTTACAATATGTTCAGAATCTGACATAAGCCGAAGAATCTGCTTTGGGCCCATTTTCCTCGTCCAAACTGCCTATCTCTCTCCTAGATTTGTGCAATAGTTTCCCATTTGGTTCTTCTCTTGCTCTCCCAGTCTCTTCTCCACAAGCTAGCCAGAGTGATGTTTTAAAAACATATTGTCATGGGTCTCCTCTAATGAAAATCCTTCAATGATTTCCTGTCTTACCCAGAGTAAAACCCAAGACCCTGCATGATCTATCCCCTTCCATATCTCTGATCTCACCTGCAGCCAGTCTCCCCTTCTTCCCCTTCCAGTCTGGCCACCACGGCCTCCTCACTTGGAACATGCCAAGTACATGCTGCTCTGATTCGTTTGTCTGCCTGGGACACTCTTACCCTAAAGAACCACATGACTCCCTCCCTTTACCTCTCAGTTCAAATGAGACCACGTTAGAAAGCTTTTCCTGACCCACAGAAATGAGAGCAGACCATTTTTGTTTTTGTTTACTGTGTATCATCGTTACCTAGAACAGTGTCATTACTTTGGACAAGGTAACAATCAGAAAATATTTGGAACCAGTAAATGCAAATGAATTCATTAGTTTCCAGGTAAGAAAAAAGTGTTGTTGTTGTTATTTTTCCTTAACTGTCTTTGATTTAGTTATGGGCTCCAACATCACTTTGATCAGTACTTTGTATGATCCGGGTCAGATCCCATATCCCAATTTCTTCATCTATAAAACTCAGAGTTGTACTAGGTAGCGTGTAAGGCAAGTTGGCTGCATTCTTCTGGGACTGTAAAAGTGGAATATCTTCCGAGATCCAACAATAGCATGCTGGGATGCTGGTTCTTGGGGTCTCTTCTATAGGTCTATGCCTGTGTCCACAGTGACCGAGACAGCCTTTTCCTCCACATTTCTTATCCACTTTGTGAATCCTTTTTCCTTATCATCAAGTACTTTATGTGTTTGTGCCATTATGACACACAGCGTGCAGGGGAGGTTGTGAGATGTGTTGCCAGACACCAGTTAATAGTAACAACATAGTTTGTATACAATTTACATTAAAAAGTTGGAGTAGATTCGACATTACCTATACAATAACCTGACCTCACTCATCTGCATTCTGGTATGCCTTCCTGAGTGGGAGATAAATGAGGGAGCATGGTAGGAATGATGCATAACCCAGTGGATGCCTTTGGGGAATGTCTTGCATGTGAACGTCATTGGTTTCATGTGTTGTAGCCAGAAAACAAATGGTTTAGAAACACTGGTGCTGTGATGCTTGAGATCTAGAGGTAAGAAATGTAGTCTCTACCTTCCTTCATGGCATTTATGATCTCAGTTAAAAGACAATACAGGTTGAGCATCCCAAACCTGAAAATCTGAAAGCTGAAATGCTCCAGATTAAGAAGTTTTTAAGTGCAGACATGATGCTCAAATAAAATGTTCATTGGAGCATTTTGGATTTCAGATTTTTGGATTTGGGCTGCTCAACAGATAAGTATAATGCAAATATCCCAAAGTTTAAATAAATCTGACATGTAAAACACTTCTGGTCCCAAGTGGTTTGGATAAGGGATACTCAACCTGTACTGTGAAAAGGTGTAAGGACACAAGTTCATCTGTGTGAGTGCCAGATGCATAGTGCAGTTTGTGATAGAGCTTTAGGGTAGGATCCTTATGGGCTGAGATTGTGGGGTTTGGTTTATAAAAGAAGGGAAACTTGAGTTATATCATGAGAGGAGACTGTCCTCTTCTCCAGAAGCCAATTCACAAGATGCCTTGCATCTCCTCCTTGCTTTGGCCTGTGGTGATATCAGTTTGGTTGGCACTAACCATCAGGTTTCTGCACTATTCATTGTGGTCCCCTTACATCCACACTATTGTAAACAAGTCCTCTTTGAATTATGCTCATTCAGGTGGGTCATCTGCTCTCTGTTGGGAAGCTACGACACAGCTGTGTAACACATTTTCATTTTAATGGAAGAGATGAAACCAACAGATTATGATTGTTTTTCTCCAGCAAGATATGCAAAGTTGCTGCACCCTTTACAGAAAGATAAACTTGATATCTGTGCCAAGGGAGAATGAGTAACGTTTCTAAATCCCCAGTTTCTAAATCTGCTTAAAGTCCCTTGACTTTGGCATCCTGCTTACTTGTCCTTGTTGATACATATGTTACCTTGTATGGATCAAGGAGGAACTTGCCCTTGGTATTCTAAATAAGTGGGTTGACAATATCATTTATTTTCCAGAGTGGAACAATTTTGAGAGTGCAAGGGAGAGCACCATAAATAATGACTCAGGGACAATAGGTATAAACCAGGATTGTTGGAGGCAACATGACTTAATGGTCACTCTATAGACAAATTAAGTGATGTTATAATTGGTTTCAATTAATCTAAACTTATAATTCTGCCTTAGAGAAAATAAAGAGCACTCCTTCTGCTTGCTGAGTCTACCTTTCTGGTCATCTTCAGGGGCCCTGTTTTGGGCTGCAGGGAAAAATCTCATTATTGTCTATCCCAACAACTGAGTGAAGAAGGCCGGCTCCAGGGATCACGGCCACTTGGATGATTGAAGATTTTCACTGCTGGGCAGAGGCTGCGTGACAATATGGGTAACACTCAGGATCTTCCTAGCATTGCCTTTGATAGGGAATTAAGGTCAAAGGAAACTCTTTCAGAAGTCTGTCTCTTAATGTCTTCAAAGTCTATCTTGTGATCAAAAGAATTGAAGTATGGCCTGTCTCAGGGAAGGGAGTGATTCTAAGTCTGGCAGATGCACAGTAGATGAGAAACATGCAGATCCTCAGAGAGGAAGGGCAAGAGCACTTCCATCAGGACCAGGCTGTGAGCAAAGGCCTAACAGCAGGGTGCCAGCTGCTATCCAAGGCAAATTAAAGACCCAAACCACATCACCAATGCACTCACATCACCAATGCACTCAATGTGTTTGCAGGGCTAGGCTTATTTAGAGGGACACATTTTCTTTACAAACCTTTCACCAGCAAAAAACATGAAGAGATGCTTCAAAGCATCAGCCTACCTAGTAGCCGGGTGTGTGCGTGAAAGCTGCTGCTCCTCATTTGGCCTTGTGCTGTCAGCTCAAGTGCAGTATTTGGGATTATCTAGCCAATTACTACGCTGGTGTTCTAGCTGCCTTCTCAAGTGATTTCCCTATTAGGGACTCCCGAATAGAAACATTTTGTTTTCCCTAGAAGAACAGTTTGGATATCCTTCAGATAACCATCCTTTGTAATCTGCACCAGAGTTTGGATTTATTTCCACAACTCGAACATAACCCTTTTCTCCTGGTTGTCTTAGGACGTGGTGTTCTTGCTGCTAATTTATGGGGAGCCCTTTGCATCATGCTCTCCAGCTTGGCGATCATCATTTTCTGTTTTTGAAAACAAAGGTGTTTCTTACAGTAGAAAATTCTTCATGTGCACTCATAAATTTGTTGTAAATGTGTATTTTAATTTTGCAGAAAAGCAGGGAGCTATTGTGGTTTGTTGGAAAACCTCTTGCAGGATTAAGTGATACTCTTATGACGCCAAGTCAGAAGCTTCTAGCATTTGGGGCCTATTTATTATTTATTATGACTCAGATTGACACTTAGTTGAGTTGGAATTTCAAGTATGCAACATAATGGCTAATTCCCTCAGTAATAAATTATGCCTACAATTCTACAAACTCTAATAGCTCCCATAAGGTGAATGGCCGTGGTTGTAATTTTAGGCCTAGTGGCTTGGCTCTTCTCACATATAACCATATGTGAGACTTAGAGAGGTTAGATTTGTGAGCACATGCTTTTAGTTCAATTATGCAGCATTTGTGCGGCTTAAGTATGGATATAATATATGGATCAAGACCAAAATGGACATGAATACCTATGTATCGGTTGGCATTACTTTGGCTTTCTCCTCATCACCACCTACAGACTTTTTTTTTTAAAAAAACTCTCCCCTGAGGCTGGGTGCGGTGGCTCAAGCCTGTAATCCCAGCACTTTGGGAGGCCGAGATGGATGGATCACGAGGTCAGGAGATCGAGACCATCCTGGCTAACACGGTGAAACCCCGTCTCTACTAAAAAATACAAAAAAACCTAGCCGGGCGAGGTGGCAGGCGCCTGTACTCCCAGCTACTCGGGAGGCTGAGGCAGGAGAATGGCGTAAACCCGGGAGGCGGAGCTTGCAGTGAGCTGAGATCTGGCCACTGCACTCCAGCCTGGGAGACAGAGCAAGACTCCGCCTCAAAAAAAAAAAAAAAAAACAAAAAAACTCTCCTCTGAGCTTTAGAAAGCTACCCAGGCTGCCTTGATTTTTGTTATCTGTGCTCCTGGACCCTTCTCTGAAATGCTTCTGCTGGCAAACCTCTGGCTGGCTCCCTGTTCCTTTTTTTAATTATATTTTTAGATGGCGTCTTACTCTATTGCTCAGGCCTGGAGTACAGTGGCTTGATCTCCGCTCACTGTAACCTCCTTCTCCCTGGTTCAAGCCACTTCTCTTGCCTCAGCCTCCTGAGTAGCTGGGATTACAGGTGCATGCCACCACACCTGGCTGATTTGCATATTTTTAGTAGAGATGGGGTTTCACCATGTTGGCCAGGCTGGTCTCGAACTCCTGACCTCAGTTGATCCACCTGCTTCAGCCTCCTAAGTGTTGGGATTACAGGTATGACCCACCACACCCGGCCTCATTTTCTTTTTAAAAGAAATGGTTTTTTTGTTTTCCTCCTTATGCCTTCTAATTCATTCAAAAGTGCAGTGACAGTCCATTGCTTTCTTCCTGGGTGGAATGAAAAAGCCTCCCTTGTGTTCTCTGTCTCAGCTCGAATGAAAAGGGAAACTCAAAGAACACACCCTGCAATTCACTCAGGAAGATCCTTCACTCTTCAGGAACGTGTTCCCTTTGGTCATCATATTTATTCATCTTCTACTTTACTAGATTTGGAAACTTCTGCAGTTTCAATCAAAGAAATGGTGCTGGCATTCAAAAGGAAGATGGAGAATTCATTGGAGAACTACAATGGTGAGGAACTTGATGTTCCACGTGAATAATCTCTGACCCACATTTTTGTTCATTCATTAATTCATTTGTTCATTCATTCTTCACATTTATGGTGTGCCTGAGCAGTATTAGACACTGTGCTCAGTGCTAGAGAAATTGAGATAAATGACGCTATCTCTTTTTTTGCTGATGATATAATAGTATTCCCAGAAAACCCAGGAGACACTAATAAAAATGTATAAGAATATAATTTTTGAAAGATAATTGGATCAATAATAATTTAAAAAACATAAGCACGTTTTTCATACTATCAATACAATGTGGAAATGAAAGTGGGAAAAGTATTCAATTCCAGATAATGACATAAAACTATGAAATACTTAGAAATAAATTTAGCGAGAAAAGTGAAGAAGCTATATGAAGAAACCTGAAATAAATCTCAACAACTAGAAGGTCATACCACATTCTTAGAAGGGGAGACATTATATCATAAAAATGTCAAATTACTCCAAACTATTACATATGTTTAGTATAATGCCAATAGACTCAGCCATTTTTAAGTGGATAAAATAATCTCAAATTTCATATAGAAAAGTAAACACCTCAAAATAATAATAAAAGTATCTAAAAAATAGATACTTTTCTTATTAGATCAGTATATTCAATGAAACTACTATGATAAAAATCAATATGTTATAGACACAGAATAAACAAATCAGTAGAATAGAATATAGAATCAAGAATATATCTCAATGGCAACAATGGACACTGCGGATTACTAGAGTAGAGGGAGAGGGAGTGGGGCAAGGATTGAAAAACTAACTATTGGTTACTATGCTCAGTACCTGGATGACAGGATCTATTGTACCTCAAACCTCAGCATCACACAAGATACCCAGATAACAAACATGTATATGTACCCCCTGAATCTAAAATAAAAGTTAAAATTATAATAAAATAATATATCTCAGTATATATGAAAAACTATATGATAAAGGTAGTACCTCAATGCAGTAGGAAATAAATTATATAGTTATTAAATATTTCACTAATAAACAGTAACATTATAAATCATTAATAAATAGTGTCAGTGTAACTATCTTTCTTGAAGAAAGTGAAGATGGACCTACTACACAAAATATACAAATATAAATTCCAGGCTGGGCAGAGTGGCACAGGCCTGTTGTCCTAGCGACTCAGGAGGCTGAGACATGAGAATCACTTGAACCTGGGCGGCGAAGGTTGCAGTGAGCCAAGATTGTGCCACTGCACTCTAGCTGGGGTGACAGAGTGAGACTGTCTCAAAAAAAAAAAAAAAAAAAAAAATATATATATATATATGTATATCCCAGATGCTCTGAAGATTTAAATGTAAGCAAGAAGATAATAAATATTTCAGAAGAAAATATAAGAGATTATATGTAACCAGTTATGAATACTAAGTAAGTTATGAAAGAACATGTATTTAGAATGAGAAAACAGTTGCAACCAATTACAAATCTGAAAAAGCTGACAAATATCACAAACATTAAAAATACATTCTTTGGTTTCATAATCTTTCATTGCCCCTTCATAGGACAACAATTTTGTAATATGTTTTTCATAGAGAGAATAGAGAGATAACTCAGTTGTTCTAGCATGGTTGATTGAAGTTTTAAAAAATTACTGATAGTTTACAGTAATTTTTTTTCCAGTGTCCCAAGTTAGATTAATATCACATAACTTTTTAGGATTGATGTCAAATTTGTAAAAGCCTTAATTGAGGAGAAAACTTCTGTCTTTTTAAGGCATCAGTGAAACTTGAATTCTCTAGATCAATGGCTCTGATGATTACAAGAATTTCCCATAGATGATTAGCTTCTGGCTGTCTTCTGGTTTCTCCTCCACTACATAACATACTCCTGGTGCTGGGCCCTGAAGTTCATGTTCATGCTGAGATGCGGACTCTTGCCCTGCACCTCTGTGTGGCTCAGGAGCCGGAGGAGCACTCCTAGAAGCCAGTGTTCTACCAGCACGCTGGTAATCATGTAACTGACACAGAAGCGACTGAGATCCACCTAAATATAGCCTAGATTTCCACTAAACCCTAACGAAATATCCTCAACTCACCTTCTGTTAGCTGGATCCCCCAAATGCTCATGGCCTGTCTAATGTCACCCAATACAGAAGGAAAACTGGAGTGGGGAGAGACGGCAATCTTAAGCATTTTGGTTAAAATAGCTTAAATTTTACAAATCTTGTAAAAATATTGACCATGTTGCTAGGCCATTGCTGGGTCCCCTCTCAGGGACGTGAACTTAAGTTTCATTAGTTTACTATTATGTTGTGTTCCTTCTTTTATTGGCAACCTGCTTGATGCTGTATTGGACACAGTATTAAGTTCACTGAGCCCCCGCCCCCCATCAATCTTTGTGTGTCTGTATGTGTGTATCTGTGTTTATAGCATTTAAAAATTTCCTTGCAATTTTTCTGGTCACACTACATCATGGGTCCAAATAAGTCAGGCTTGCTTTTCTGGCTTCAAATCTTTTTTTTTAAACCCTGGAATCTCAATACAGGAACATTAAACACTACGGCTGCAGTAATTTTAGAGTCAATGTCCTGAAAATGAGAAAATCCGATGAAATGATGTACTGCACAACATCATTTCCAGCCCCTGCACCAGCACCGAGGCTTTGCATGCATTTTCCTCCTTCATTTTCATATGTATTATATTTACCATCAATCTTGTGGCAAGTTGCAGAGCAGGGAGATTGGGTGACACGGTTCTCTGATTGAAGATCAATCCATAAATGGTCCTTTCCTGCTCTGGATGAAAAAGTGTGAGAACACAGCATTGCTACTCATGAGTCTTTCTTTTAACCCTGGTAGGAACTTCAGTCCTGGTAACAGTAGCAAAGAAGTCAGCCAAAGGTCTGAAGAAGAAAAAAACTAATCAAGAGGAAGGAAGAAAAACCACAAGAAGTGATTGGTCACCTGAAGACCTTTTCTGATGACTTTAAATATAAACACAAGAATCCCTCAAATGTCAAAAGGAGGCCTTGGATAAAGAACTCAAAGCCCAATTAATCTGTGGGAAAAATGCTTTTCTTTATTAATGGACTATTTTTAAATTTTTCATGCCCTTCGTAAGGTTTTGGTCTCCTGAATGTAGGGGCTTAATGCAACCAGTTTTGAAATATTTCCCATTTTAAAATTGGAAGACTTATCCCTCAGACCAAGGCCTTTCTCCTTTCCAAGAGATGTAATCTTATCTCTGTCCAAATACTGCACTACCCAGGAGAAAAGTGTGTGTGTGTGCCTGTGTGTGTGTGTTTAAGTCCGCTCTTATCAGCTTTGGAGGAGACTGCATTTCAAACACACACACACGCACACGCACACACACACACACACGCACACACACACGGTTTTGACATTACTGGTCTAACCACATTGCAATTGCAATAATGAAAAGCAGAATGGGCAGAAGCCCAGGGGCTTTGGGTGTGTTTTCCAGAATGGATTACAAAAATTGGTGGGAAAGAAATAGCTTCATGTACAGAAAAGGATTTGGAAATAAGGGCATCAAGAGCTTTCTGGGAAGAAATGTGAACCAGATGGAAGAACCCAAAATTAAGAATGATGATGAAAGGAAAGAAGTAGTTGTTTCTTAGAAGCAGTGGGGCAGGGAGGTGGGGGAAGATGCGTCCATTCTCTGTTACCTAGTTGTCAAGATACTAGTATGAGAGGAAGGGTGGTACAGTGCAAACGATGTAAGATTTGGGACTATGTGATCTGTGTTACTGTTTTTCTCCAGATTTGCTTGCTCCAGCTGCCTCTGGGCGCTGGCCACTTGCTCAGCAGAGAAGCCTTGACCACTCCCTTTCCCCCATCTCTCAACATTGTCAGCTGTCCCAGCCTCCCCAAGGTGAGGATCCTGACTTTTTTTTTTTCTTTTTGAGACAAAGTCTCGCACTGCCACTTAGGCTGGAGTGTAGTGGTGTGATCTTGGCTCACTGAAACCTCTGCCTCCCAGGTTCAAGCGATCCTCCCACCTCAGCCTCCCAAGTAGCTGGGACTATAGGCATGCACCACCACACCTGGCTAATTTTTGTATTTTTGGTAGAGATGGGGTTTCGCCATGTTGCCCAGGCTGCTCTCAAACTCCTGACCTCAAGTGATCCACCTGCCTTGGCCTCCCAAAGTGCTGGAATTAGAGACCTGAGCAACCGTGTCCAGCCAGGACCCTGCTTTTGTATGACTTCACTATGCTCACTGGGCAGAACTGTAGCAAGCCCACCCCTGACCTTTCAACCACGCCTAGGCTCAGGAGTGTTGGGAAGTGGCATGAGCTCTGACCTCCCCAGTGGCTGACTGGAGAGCTCAGGTAACACAGACACACCCAGAAGTGTTGGGGGGTTCATACTTCTAGAAGTGTCAGGCATCCTTTGAGCAGTGAGAGACAGGAGACAGGAAAGACCTGGCAGATACATTCTGTTCCCTCTGTCCCCACAATGGACTATTGCGAGAAGCACATGGCCTCTCTGGAGACATCCTGCATAAGAAAGGAACCAGCTGTGTTTTCTAGTGATGCTGTGGCCAGCCCAGTGATGAACCACACTTACATGTTTTCCCTCCTTTCTTGCTTCCCTTCCCTTTCCCCCTTACTCTTGCTGTCTTGAGACTGCACCCCTTAATAAAACATTAGCACACAAGCTCTACTTCAGAGGCTTTTCTAAGAAACCCGGGGTAAGACAAGAATATTTTTTAACTCCTTATATATCACAGTGGAGCTGCTAATCCTGCTTTCCCAGTCATGAAAATGGGTATGACTTCCATGAGCAATCCATATAATATTGCAAGCCATGATGTGATACGGACAGAGATTTCAGATTCAGTGGTATGGAGATTGCGGTTTACTTTAAATAGCATGCCATTAATTTAGGTATGTAGCATGTACATGGTAATTTAAAAATAGCACAATAGGGAATGATCAGGTTGGTTCTAAACAGTTATGATCTGAGGAAAGCGATTACGATGAGTTTTAAAGCCACTGCATTATACAATAATTGATATAATTTGTTTATGAAACACTTGAATGTATTCATTTAACAATACAAGATTAATAATAAAATTTTGTCATCAGTTTATTAAGCATTCTTAACTTGCTGGTGGCACAAGTGGTTTACTCTTTTCCAGTTACTGTTATCAAATACGTGCTGTCAAATCTCCTTGTATTACTTCTCTATTGCTGTGTTACAAATTACCACACATTATCAGCTTAAAACAATACCCATTTCTGACATCACAGTTTCTGTAGGTCAGAAGTCTGGCATGGCTTAAATGGGTTCTCTGCTAAGGGTCTCACACTCAAGGAGTCAGCTAACTGGGTACTTACCAAAGGATCTTGGAAGAGCCTACCTCCAAGTTCATTCAGGCTGTGGGCAGGACAACCTTGTGGCTGTAGGACTGAGGTTCAGGTTTCCTGGTTGTCAGTGGGGGTTGTTGTCATCTTCTAGAAGCTTCTCACGGTCTATTGCCAAGGGCCTTCTCACAGGCTATCCACAGACCCATTTGCAACATCGAAGCTGGCAGCAAAATTCCTTAGTGTATATCCCCATTGTGCTCAAATCTGACTTCCTCTTCTGTTGCCAGTCAGAGAAAACTCTCTGTTGCAGTCGGCTCTATATTAGCGAGTGGAGTACTCCTGTATTCATCCAGGTCTTTAGAGACACAGATGCCAAAATGGGATTAGATGTGCAAGGGATTTATTGGGGGAA
This sequence comes from Piliocolobus tephrosceles, assembly GCF_002776525.5. NCBI lineage: Eukaryota > Metazoa > Chordata > Mammalia > Primates > Cercopithecidae > Piliocolobus > Piliocolobus tephrosceles. Next base: position 50,226,308 of record NC_045437.1, read on the forward strand.
AAGTGCTTGTGAAGGAGAAGGAGCAGGAGATGGAGAAGGTTGAGAGCACTACCAGGTCGTGATGTTGATCAGAACCCTGTGAAGGAGACAGGGAAGAAAAAAGAAGCACGGTATTAGGCAACAGTGTGGTTCTAAGATAGTTCCATCAAGGCTGCCAGGAATGAGCCTGCCTTTGTGTCCCTCAGCCAAAGGAAAGCATGATCTTGGTTCCAGTGCAGTGGTAGATGGCAGTCTGCAGCAACTGGGCTGTTATGTTCTCTGCAGTAGGAGATCTGAGAGCACATTTTCATGGCCACCACACCTGCAAACTCTAGGGCTCTTCCATGGGCTACACCAATGACTCATGATTACAAAGATTCTCCTTAAAACCCCTATATCTCATAGTCGTCTATGTGTTTAAACTGGAGAGAGGTGGAGGGCTTGATGGGGTAGCTGAGCAAGTTCAGCCTCTCTCATCAGAGGCACCCCCCTCACCTTATTTTTGACTTTCTTTAAAATGTGGTGTCATTATGGTTCTTTGTTACTAGCTTTGGATTTGGTAACCAATTTTTGGAACAACATGAAAAGGTCCTCTCATCCTATTTATCTTTCAATAAAAGAACAAGTCCCTTCTATACTTCTTAGGTGTTTAGTTCTTCTTAATGAGAATCTCTACACGTTCTTGTTTATTATATTATGTTTTTCTTTAAAAAATTTCTTTCAGTATAAAAGGGGTATATTCTCTTCAAGGAAAAATGTGAAAATATGAAAAAGTAGAAAGCGAAAAGTTATACAGTGACCTATAATGTAAAAATAACAAACATTAATATTTTAAGTATTTTTTCAGGCCTTTTTTTCTATAGAAATTTATATTCTGCTTCCCTTTCCTACCCTAAAAGTTTATAGCAAAAACCTTTAAATTTTCTTTTAAAAATAAGTTTTCGGTGATTGTAAAAGTAGTACTGGTTTGATGCAGCAAATTGGTAATATGAACTGTGATTCTGCTGCCTAGAGATAGCCACTATTAATATTGTATTTCCTTCCAAAAATATGTAAAAACCTGTGATAGTTCTACTCATTTTATTTTGCATCTATTCTTTTCCATTAACATGTTATGAGCATGTTACTCATAACGTGTTACAGATTATTGACTACTCTAAAAGGTGGCAATTTAAATACCTGCGTAATTTTCTATAGTGTGAATTCTTCTGTTGTGTATGTAGATGCCTAACTATTCACCATTGTAAATAATCATGCGACATGCGTATTTTCTTACCTTTCTTATGATTTTCTTAGGGCAGATGCCTGGGAGTAGGGATACTAAGTCAAAGGTGATATATATTTTGAAGGATTTTGATAAATATGTTACCAAACTGTTTTCCAGAAATGTACCAATTTACCCTCCCATCAACAGTGAATGAGAGCATTTTCTATTCTTAACCCGTCGCCCCTCCTTATCTTGTTTTCAACTCACTGGTAGTTTCTCTTATGTATCTTACTTTCTTTATCCATGCAAAGATGTCCTGAGCTGGTTGTGAGGAAGATGGTTTTCAGTGAGAGGAGAACAATCAATCGCTTTTGGTATATCTTTAATTCAGTTTCTCATTTCTGAATTTAGAATCTACCACAAAGCACATGTATTTTCCTTTGCATCTATAGAACAGATATTCAAATACGTCTGTGTCTGGCTTGCTGTAATCATAGGAGGCTTTTCTGATTTTGCTACTTATATTTTTTTCTGCTTTCTCAGAAGGAATCTTTTTCCATCTTGCTCTTCATCTACAGCCCTTGGCTACTTTTTTCCAGGAAGCAACTTCTTTAGAGAGTGCCTCTGACATAGAATTTAAAGTGACAATATCCCTTCAAACAGTAGAAAATTGAAAAGAAAATTAACTGACTTCATTATGGTTATGGTTGCAAAATGTTTGGCTGGCTAGGCTTACAGGTTTAGTTTCTGACTCTGGAGTGGAATGTTTCCCTGTGAGGAACTGTTTCATGCGTTGCTTAACTCTTGGCCTCACTGGCATCTGTTCTAACCAACAGGAAGCGTTAACTTTGCCTGGAAAAGACTTGGGGACATCTTCATGCTTTTCTGTGACGTTTGGTCCTGTACTGGGGGTTTCCAGACTTGGGTCAGTGAATCATGGTGGGGGTGATGGTGGAAACTTTTGTGACTAGGAGACAGACTGAGTGCATCTGCTTACTCCAGCCTCCACTGACGTCTGGTGCCCAGCGAGACAGGCAGATGTGTGTCGCAGTCGGAGCTCTCCCAGTGCACCAGCCTACATGGCCAGAGCCCTTTCATTAGGACCCAACTTCTCTCTCATGTCAAGTTTCTGTTTTTCCACAGGCCTCTGTATGTCTCCACAAGACATGAGAGAAACGTTTGTGCAAGTTTTTAATCCCAAATTTTCTCTTAGTCTGATACCTGAAGCAGAGAAGGCACCGTACTAGATTCATAGTTAGGGTAGATGCACAGTGCTACCGATCTCATCTTGGAGGCAGAGTCATTTTGCCCATGACTGTAGTCACATGAACCCCACATCTGGCAGGTAGCCCTGAGAGGACCATGGTGAGCATGGACTCTACTGAAGGTCCCATTCTTTCTGATATTCCAGGAAAGGAGCTCTCATTCCCATTTGTTCTGTGTGAGCACAAGACCAACACAGCTGGTCTCAGACATGGTCACATTCATGTTGATATAAGAATGTGTTCAAATAAGCAATCTGTAGTTTGGAGATTTAATTAACCCCACAAAATAACTATCCTCTGTTCCCTGCACCATGGCTTTCCATGAGTTAAGTATGCTAAGATCTCGCTCTTGGGCCATGACAGTAATGTTATATCAAAAATTGTCCTGGGTCCAGCTAGACCATACCCTTTTGCCTACCACTTCTAGACTGGAGAGGAAGGTGAAAGGAAACGTTTCTTTTGTCCAGAGAACAAGGGTAGATTTGGACCTAGTGTTTGTTAAATGAGAGGTAAGGGAAAAGGACTAGGGGAAGGATGCGAAGTCTTGAGTCAGGGTTCTTGGGTCTTCGTTGCTTATTTTGAGCCCACTAGATGTACAAGTCAATAAAGGCAAAGCAATAGTAGGATTAAATAAGGGCTCAGAGAATCCTAGCAGTGTATACACAGTCAATAGGGGATATTTGAATTCAAGATTGAAACAATTATTATTTTCTATTTCTATACTCCCTTCCCCTCTCCTTTTTCCTAGTAAATGCAGGATAAAACTCACTTCAGAAATTCCTTGAATAAACACTGGTGTTATGGCCTCTGGTGAAACAAGCCTGTGGGTAGTTGGATTATAATTAGAAACAAAATGAGTCTAATGGGAGGGGGATAAAAAGGAAAATTTGAAATTTGGAATGGGCCAAAATTTGGATCAGAGTATAATGCTCTGGTAGGTATCAGATTGGATAATACAGAGAAGAGGACAGAAGGAAAGAAAGAAAATGTTTAAAAATAAATTAATTGCAGCCACATAACAGATCCCTTAGCAAAATTAGAAGCAGCCTGAACCAACATAACACACAACTCTGAATTAATAGACTATGTTCAACTTAATGGCTATGCAAGCCAAGGAAGCAATACAATGGTGAGTCACTTAAAATAAGGCATAATTTTTTCTGGAACAAAGAAAAGAGAACAAAAGGGTTGAAAGACTAAAATGAAGATAAAGAGTTTAGATATGTGCATCCAAAATCCTGAGGAGGCTAGAAGCATTCCAAAGAAAGACAGAATGAGCAACGAGAAGTGAGAAGAATGCACTTAAAGAAATGTTTTTGTGTTTGTTTGTCTTATTTTAGGCTTCACAACGAATGTAAAAGACAAGTCTCAGGAAAAGATGTAATTCTATGGAAGAAAAAAGATAGAAACTAACATTACCCAAATGAAAACAGATGACAATAAAGATCATTTCTTGAACAGTATCTTCACATCATGGCTGGGCAAAGTGGAAAGAGACAGAAAACTGGTAATTATTGCCAACAGACTTAAAATATGTATTTAGGCAGTAAACTTTTTATCATTTTATTTCTTTATTTTAATTTTGCAAGTATCTCATGAATACATTTTTAAAAAATAACAATTGAAATAATACAGTCAAAGAAAACGTTCCTCCTTTGGCCCCACCAAATCCCACTTTCCTGTCCAAAGAGTTAATGAAAAAACATACTGGAAATAACAAATCTGGAAGGTCATAATTTTCTCCATAAGAAAAATATATGCTAGCTATGCCTTGCTACTCTTATTATGCTCACTTTTGATTATCAGGCAACTTTGAATATAAAATTTCTAGTATTGCTATTTCTCTTTTGAATTTTGTGATGCTAAAATGTTCTTGAAATTAAAATGTTCCACCCCTTCCCACTCTTCAAATCCCCATCTGTTCTCTTGTGAGCACAAGCCCCACACAGCTGGTCTCAGACATGGTCACATCCACATTGATATAAGAATATGTTCGAGTAAGCAATCTGTGGTTTGGTGATTTAATTAATTCTACAAGACACCTAAAAAGTGCCAGGTGGAAGGACAGATAAATAAGACAGGATCCCAGCCTTTAAGGAAATCTTGGCATAACACTAAGGAAAACTCAATATTTTCATCCAGCAGAAGCTGGAACTGAAGTGACTAGTGCCTAGGCTTTGGAGTCATGCAGATCTGGGTTTGAATACAGCCCTGCCACCTATCATTTCCATGATCTTTAGAAGATGACGATAATGACACTTCATAAGATTTTGTCATGCATTTCCTTTTCACACTGCTCCATGCCACCTCACACTTTATGGCAACAGATTCTATCCCTCTGGCCACAGAAATGGGCCCAAGATAGGTCAGTTAGTGTTTATTACCTCTGGTCACAGTGATTGGTTCAGAGAGGGACACAGAATCTAATCTGGGCCAATCAGATTCCTTCTCTGAGATTTTATCTTTTTCTATCTGGAGTTAGAAGGGAAGAACTTTTTTTCTTTTGGATGATGAGGCTTTAAGCAAGTAATTTCAAGGGTGTTTCAGTGTCATGGGAACAGAGAATAAAGCAGTTGAAAAATATTTTATTATGCATTATTTGAAATAATAAAATCAACATATATGTACATGTCTATGTATAAACCCAATAACCCCATTCCTTGACCATTCTTTAGAGGTGATTACTATCCTGAATTTTGTGTTTATCATGTCTTATCACAAGTATCGTTATACCTCAACAATTTATTTTTGAGCAGTTTTTTGAACTTTATAAATAATATACTCTATGTTGTCTTCTTCGTTCCACTACATGGACAAAATATTAAGAATTCTGACTATCTCAAGTTGTTGGTGAAGTCTGAAGTAATGGGAACTCATATCTCCTATAGAAATGTAAATTAAGAGAACCACTCTGGATAAATAATCTGGCATTATCTTGCCAAGCTGAATATGAATGTAGCCTAAGATTTTGCAATTCCATGTCTAGGTATATGCGCTGGAAAAACATTTGCTCACATACTGTGCAGACGTTTACAATGACTTGCAGAGTCTCTCTTGATGAGGAAGGTAAAAAAAGAAAGTAAGCCAAGTGTTATTGATGGGAGGACAGGTGACTACGTTGTGCATTCACACGGCAGAGTAGTATGCAGGAGTGGATATGGAGGAGCCACAGGTACATTCAACAGTGGGAACAGATTTTAGAGGCAATATTGAGGAAGAATAAACTATTTTCAGGAACAGTTGGACTCTGTGGAGAGTTTTGTATGCTGTCCTCTTGGACTTTAGATCAATAACTGGCCCTGACAGCAGTCCACTTTTAGGCCATTGTACAAGCAGGGAGCAGAAGCTGAGCTGGGCAGTAGTAGTCACTGTTCCAGACCCACCATATTAGTCACCCTAGGGAAGGGAGAGCAGTGCAGAGTAAAAATATTCATCTTGGTGATGAGGTTGAGAGCTACGCTTTGCCTGAACATCTGGACTCCTGAACTGAGTTGGCTCAGAGGGCTAGGGAGTAGACAGTGAGGAATTTTTCTTTTGCTTCAGGACTGGAAACCTATGACCAGCTCTTTGCAGTTCTTATCTGTGTAGTGTATATGGTCTGACCCAAAAGGCTTTTAATGACTGATTTACTGTCATTGATACCATCTTTGAGATGAGTTAAAGTAGTTCCTGATAGCTTCTGGTAGGAGCCCTCCCTGCTGGGTCCATTTAGGGGTCTATGTAGTAGCAAGCTGGTCATTTTGGGCTTCTCATTGGAAAATGGTTTAAACAACCTCTCCTTTTGTGATCTTAGATAAAGCACAAAGGCAAGTTTAGAATTCATTTTCAACATTTAACATTTCATCAAGTATCACATTGTGGAAGGGGATGAAGAGAAGTTGGTTAAGGAGTACAAAAATACAGTTAAATGGAAAGAATAAGTTCTAATATTTGAGAAGAATTGTGCTCTCAACACAAAGCAAAAATGCTTGTGATGATGGATATCCCAGTTACACTGACTTGATCATTATACGTTGTATCAAAATGTGACATGTACCCCAAAATATGTACAACTATTGTATATCAATAACAAAAGAAAAAAACACAGTTAGTTGATCAAGACAAAACAGCTAGAGATTAAAAGAAATTGGAGAATGATGGGTTATCTGCATGTTTGATAGGGAGAAAAATTGGGGAGACCTATAAAATATAATTAAATGGGAAATGTAATAAAAACATATTGTTTTACATTGTAACATCTCTAAAAATAAAGATATATCTTACCATTGACAGCTTCTTAACCATTATGAAAGGTGGCATTTTTTTTTCTTTCTTGATGGTACCTAAAATAGAGAGGTATCCCACAATCAGTGGTGTCTTAGACTTGATTAACTAGGGTATATTTACCTAATACAAATAATCTTCTTTTGTTCTTTTGCTAGCAATCATTTTTATACATAATAATCTGCACATATAAAGAATATCCACTCAACATTCATAAATTAGAGGTTGAGTCATTTCTATGGTTTTGTAGTGGCTGGTGGAGGAACGGAGGGAGTGTCTTCACAGTGTCTCCGCTGTACTGTCTAGCAACAAGGAAGAGGCCCTGCTGGAAGACAGCAAGGGAGTGAGAGGGAGAAAGAGAGAGAGAAGACAGTGCCTCTTTGATTTCCGGATTAGACATTTTGCCCAGGGTTCCTTGAGTTTTAATAATAAAATCCCTTTTGCTTGTTTCCAGAAAATTTCTATTTCTTACAATCAAAGGATGCCCTATTTCAAACACTTAGCACCCTACCCAGTATTTAGTGAGTTCTCTTCATGTGCTTGTTGTTTTCTTATTGTGCTAAGGGGTTTGTTGAGATTCACCAAAAGTCCTTGGAGAATAGAAAGGAAAGGAGGAAGAAGGTAATGATGTAGTCGCCAGCTGGTGTAATTGTGGAGGATCTTGAAAATGGGTGATATTTGGACAGGTAGAAGTGGAAGCCAGAGAATCCACACAGAAGGACTGGCCAGCAAAGGCAAATGGGAGGGCTTCACTGGGGAGGGAAGAATTTGGGAGCTGGGATAAGGTACATTTCGGAAAAGAGGCTGGGCTTGGCTTAGAGGAGCTTCATGTTCCACATGATGGGATTTTCCTCTATTCGGAAAGGTTTTCAGAGGAAGCAATAGGGACCAAGAGACAGCTTTCTTTTCTCTTTTCTTTTCTTTTTTTTAACAGAAAAGTGACAACCTAAGAACTTTCTTTAAACATATCACTCTGACACCAATGTGTAAGATGAAGTGGAGAGGAATGGAACTGTACTGGGAGGCTGTGACAGTTTGGGTGAGAAGAAATGAAGGGGAAGTGTGATATCAATATTCCCTTTCCGTGTGACAATAAATGGTGGACGCAAAAGAGTGAACATATAAATGGTCTGTGTGAGCAGCCTCATAATGATAATCAAAATGGCTCACTGCTGCGTAGCTGACCTCCTCCATACAGGTGCGCTGTTATATTGACTTGATGAGCAGATGAATCGTGGCCTCTACTCCTTCCCTCAGCTCTCCATGTTTGCCCACTACCTGGTCTTACCCTTTTCCCTTCCCACTCCCAGTCTCTTTTATCTAAATTTAAACAGCAGATTTTCCATTTCTTCCTGGTGATGCTGCACATTTAATCAGACCATTTCAGACATTCTGTGAGTACATGGCCACACAGAGTAATTTGGGAAGAGCCTAAAACTAACAATTTACACGGGCTGAGTTGGGACCTTTTTTCCTTTACTGTAGCATTTTGACAGCAAGAAAAATGACATGAGGATAGCACTTATTGATTCACAAAAGGCCTTCCTTGTGAATGTGGATGCAAATTCATCTGTGCAGTCTAGACAAATCTATGTCTATTTGGGAGGTAAAAAGCTATAGTATTATAGATGTTGTCACTGAAATTGACCTAAGAGATTCTGCTTTCCCAGTGGACAGTCAGAAGTAATCCATAGACATAATTGACTCAATGAATATTGTTATAAATAGTATTGAAGATGGTATTTTACATTTGGGAGAATAACTCTTACACAGTGGAAGTTAGGGAAAAATAAATTGGGAATGTACTGCACAGTTCTGGCCATGTGGTCATTTTAATGATGTAGTAAAAATAGAGATGGAGCAAATGAGTGCTTCTTTATGAGGATGGGCTGACTACTTAATGCTCTCAATCTGGAAGGATGAAGGTGGAGTAGGATGTGATAAAAATTTACAGTGTCATGAAGGAAATGAATCAGGTGAGAATATTTTCCTAGTAAAAAACAGCTCAGAAAAATAAGAGCAAAGGACACATACCGAAGGTAGTTTTAAGACAAAAGAAAAAGTGTGGCTTTATATATTATTCTAAGAGATAGGTCAAAATATGGTAGAATTTAAGAAGGGCTTAGATCAACTCAAGGGTGTAGGACTTGTAGTGGGCATGTGTAAGAAATACGCCATACTTTTTGTTTTAAATCAGAATAATAACATATATTAATTGTAGAAAAATTAGAAAAATTATATAAGCAAAATTTTAAATAGTTTAAAAACCTATAATTTCTTAAAAATAACTTTTGATATTTTGATGTATATCTTCAAGCCTTTATTTTTTTTTTTGTTTATGTATTTAACGTATCCAAATGGGCTCAAACTAAGATAAGCAAATTTACAATTTGCTTTTTCAACTTGGTATTTCGTGATATTCTTTCCAATTTAGAGCTACACAAACGTTTCAAATGACTGCTAGGTGTTGCTTTTTATTGATGTGCTGTAATTTCCTTGACCAATTCCATACTGCTAAAAGAATTCTGTGTTTTTCTATATGTTTATCTTCTATGTTTATAATACTTTTCTCAACTTAAAAATGTCCCATTGGATTTTAAATGTAATCACATTAAGTTTACAGATTAATTTGGAGGAAATCTTTACAATATGCAGTGATTTTATCTAGAAACAGTGTATCTTTTCATTTTTCAAGTCTTCATGTGTCTCATTAAAATTTTCTTATTTTATGAATATTTGTTCTGCATATTTCTTATTAACTTGATTATGTCCACGGCATTATTATTATTACTTTTTATTCCTATTGTGAATGGTTTCTCCCATTATTCTAACTGCTTATTTAGGGCATATAAGAAAATTATTGCTTTTAAAATATTTTATTGTTTTAAGCGGCCTCCCTGACAAACTTTCTTACTGATTCTAGCTTTTTTTTCAGTTGTTTCTCTTAGGTTTTCCAGTTTAACCAATAAAATCATCAATAAATAATGATAATTTTCCTCTTCTTTTTCAATATTGATACTCTTATTTTGTTTCTGAGTACATTTTAATTGTCACACATTTCTAGAATGATGCTGTATATTAGGTATATGCCTGTCTTGTTTCTCATTGTAATGGGGATGACTTTATTATTATATCTTTAGGTATAATATTAGTAATTGCTAGGCATGGTGACTCACACCTGTAATCCCAGCACTTTGGGAAGGCTGAGGTGGGCAGATTCCTTGAAGCCTGGGGTTAGGGACCAGCCTGGGCAACATGGCAAAACCTTGTCTCTACTAAAAATACAAAAATTAACCAGGTGTGGTGGTGCACGCCTGTAATCCCAGCTACTTGGGAGGCTGAGGCATGAGAAATACCTGAACCTGGGAGGTGGAGGTTGCAGTGAGCTGAGATAGTGCCACTGCACTCCACTCCAGTCTACTCCCTTAACAGAGTGAGACTCTGTTCCACACATCCCCAAAAAAAGGGTTGGAAACTTCTGAAGTCAATTTTGTTATTTTATTTTTTCTAGTAAAAAAAGTCAATTTTAAAAAGTTTTCAAATTAAATAGCTTAGAGTTCTATGTGATACTCAGTTTTTTACATCTTAATCTTTAATGCTTAAGTTTTACTGTTTCTTGCTTAATAAGAAAATATTTGTGTTATAGATTTTCCACTGAGTGTATCTTTGACCAAACATCACATAAACCATGGAAAATATGATGTGATACTACTAGTATTTTCTTTCGAATTTGTACTGTTTTGCTGACCACAGAGTTTAGAAGAGTACTTTTTAATTTCTAAGTATCTTGACTTTTTTGTCTATTATTTTGTTTTTAATTTCTGGAATTATAATTGTATTATTCAATTTTTAAAATATTCTTATTTACTTTTGACTATTTGATCTTCCAGTGGAATGTAAAATCTTCTGCTCTGGTAATAGTTCTGTTAATTTTCTCTTGCATTTTTAATAGTTTTAAAATATTTCAGTGCTATACTTAGCTTTTATATATTCATTATAGAGTTTTCTGTTTGACAAATTTGTCTAATTTAATCATTCTTCTTGGCTTCAATGCTGTTTTGTTCATTAATATTATTCTTGTTTTGTTTGCATTTCCCTGGCATATCCTTGCTCATCTCTCTTTTTTTTTTTAACTGTTTCATATCATTTTGCTTCAAATGTGCGCCTTGCAGACAGTATATAGTTGAATTTTATTTGTTGATCCAGTATGTCTTTATCTTTTATCGGTAGATTTTATCCCATTCACGTATATTGGTCTTATTTCTGTCATTTTGTTTTATATATTTTTTGACTTTTTTCTCTCCTGCTCTCTTTTTCTTTTCCCCCAACATTGTTCTACTTAACTCTGGTATTTTTCCTGCCCCCCTCCTGTATATTGTCTGAAAGTTACTTATTTCTAGTCTCCCAGTAGTTACTGTTAATTATTTAAAGAGTATAAACTCATATTTGTCTATCAGGAGTGAAATGACATTCCCCATGTAAAATGAATGATTCATCACATCTTCATTCCTTCTTCCTTCTTACTTTCACCCCAGCAACCCTTTAGAGCCAAACAGCCAAATTCAAATAAATCTTGTTAATCCTTTATTCTCTTTAATTTCTCCATAGCATTTGACTATGTTAAACCCTTTAGATGCAGATTATTTTATTAACTTCTTTTCTACATTAACAAATATTTCTAAAATAATTATTTTTAGCATTTGTATTAAGTTTCAAAATCTTCTGCAAATTGGTTAAGTAGATATTAATGGTAAATTAATAGAAATTGGTTTCATTGTCCACTGTCACAATTTTTATATTGGAACATACTTATATTTGAATTCTGTTTATTGAATTTATTTCCTAGCATGCTGGAATATTCTTCCAAATACATTTGTCAAAAGACCATGTGATTAATTTTCTTTCTGAGTTCTTGTATGTTTGATTAGCTGCTTATATAATTGTGGTCTTCAACGTTTAACTTATCCTCAAAATTCTATATAAATTGCTTCATTATCTTTCATATTTAACATATATGTAAAAGTAGGATGGAAAACTGATTTTTTTTTTTCGTTACCTGTTCTTATTTGATCCAGGTCTTCATGTTTGCTATATTTCCCTCCCCAAACTTCCAGACTCCCTGAGTTTGTTTGTTTATTTATTCGGGGAGCGAGAGTGATAGTTTTCATGATAGATCATGCCTAAATATTGCCAGAGTAGCTTTCCTTTGGCATGGATTGAGTCACAGGAATGTCAGTACTTCCTTTAATTTTTTATGCAAAATTTAATTATGAAAAACTTCAAGTATACAGAAAAGAGAATGAGTAGTATATTAAAGATCAATATATACCCAAGTTTCAAAAATTCAGCATTTTGCTCTACTCGGCTTATCTCTCTCTACGTACATCTTCTTTCACCCTGAACTATTTGAGAGTATGTTGGTATCATGACACTTCACTCCTAAATACTTAAGCATGTATTTCCTAGCATAAGACTAATACTATTATCTTCTCAGAATATTAACCATAATTCTATATTGGTATTTAAATCTAGTCCACCTATGCCATATCTTGAAAACCTTCCTTTCTGTTTTTGGACTATTTGTATAACTTTCCTGTTTTCATGGGCTGATGTGAATGTTTTCTCCCCCATTTTAATATTTTGGGCATTTCAGAGGGAATGTGGGAGGGAAGAAAATTTAATGCATACATTCAAATTGGCATCTTACAATGAATTTTCTCATAGTCTCTTTTTAAAGTAGGAATATCCTAGAATATGCCCATAGTTCATTATCATAAGCAGAGCATTAGGCAGAATGATCCATACATCTGTTTTTTGTGGCATTTAAAAATCGTGTTTTGGACTAAAAATAAATATGATCTTGTACTCATAGAAATGTGTAGACTGTCCCTTCTAAATGAGGCCCTTCATCAAGATGTGTCAGCCCACAAAGGGGAGAAGGAAGATGAATCCTAAGTAGCTGACTCACATAACTGACTAACGATCAGCAAGTCTAATAGGAAGACAATGAAAACCATGTGGATTGTAGGATAATTACTGGTTAATTTTCATTAACAAGCTTCCTTTTTTTTTTTTATTATACTTTAAGTTCTAGGGTACATGTGCACAACGTGCAGGTTTGTTACATATCTATACATGTGCCATGTTGGTGTGCTGCACCCATCAACTCGTCATTTACATTAGGTATATCTCCTAATGCTCTCTCTCCCCCATACCCCCACCCCATGACAGGCACCAGTGTGTGATGTTCCCCTTCCTGTGTCCAAGTGTTCTCATTGTTCAGTTCCCACCTGTGAGTGAGAACATGCGGTGTTTGGTTTTCTGTTCTTGCGATAGTTTGCTGAGAATGATGGTTTCCAGCTGCATCCATGTCCCTACAAGGACATGAACTCATCCTTTTTTATGGCTGCATAGTATTCCATGTGTATATGTGCCACATTTTCTTAATCCAGTCTATCATTGATGGACGTTTGGGTTGGTACCAAGTCTTTGCTATTGTGAATAGTGCTGCAATAAACACACGTGTGCATGTGTCTTTATAGCAGCAATTTTTATTGACAAGCTTCTAATGTGAATCTGTCTGGTGTGTGTCTGTGCCTAGTGCAACGTTTAGAAAATCCTTTGGGGAAGGATAATGAGATTATGTAGGACATTAGGAGAAGACATTCAAGTTATTGGCCATTGGCACCATCTCACTCTTAGCATGTTTCCCAATCCTGGGACATTTTCTAATAGAGGAATGGCAGAGGAGAAGCTAGAACTCTGAACAAGTGAGACCGGAAGCAAAATGGGTATGTGAATCACTCATCTCAAAGGCTTTGAAGTTTGTGTTGCAAGGAGAGGTTACAGAAACCTACCCTAGTAAAGCATTTCACTGTCTACAAAGTAAATTTTGCTTACAAAGAAGCTATGGGTAGGCCAGGCAAAATGAGACCCAGAAATAATTGGAAAGGCGGCAGAGGAAAGATGAGAGAGTTTGAATAAGTCCTGAAAGCCCAAAGGCTAAGAATACCAAGATAATTTAAAAACACAGGGAAGATTCAAAAACACATGTAGCTGCAGGGAGGGTTGGCCAAAGAACAGAAACAGAGAAAATCATAGGAAATGGAAAAGAGGGGAAATGGAAAAGGATGAAGATGTTACCCTTAAAGGAATGCAGACGCACATGGGAAGATGCCAAAAAGCCAGGCGAAAAAGTTCTCCGGATGGAATTTAGGGTATGTAGCCGATTGGAATTAAAGCAAACCCCACCACTACACTAGTCATAGAGGATGGGAGATGACCAAAACAGCAGGGGGAGAACAATGTGGGTTTCAACAGAAGGTAATATATTGTATTCAGAGGCACTTGAGCATGCAACATAGCAATTAGACACACCATCTAGAGAATGCAAGTGCAAAGGGCAAATTAAAAGAATGTCTGGCCACACTATATATAAACCTGTAAGTCTGAGATAAATGTGTCTTTGTCTGCTCTAGTTACTGTTTGCTCCTTTGTTGACATGTAAAACATGTCCACAAAGTGGTTGGGGGTGTATTTTAGTGAAATGAAGCTCATGGCAGAAAACAGAAGACTGTGAGGATTTTATGAGATTGGGATAGTTATTTCATAATATCACAAAGGATTTGTTTCTTTCTTCGTTGTTCCTGTGTGTTCTGTAGAATCAATATCGAGGTTTAATGTCTTTGCACTCTGAGCACCTGCATTTTGAACTTAATTGCAAATTGTTTAAGACAGAGCATGTGTTGAGCTTTATTACTGCTTTCTGTGGCAGCCTTGGGATCACCTTTGAGGAACTCTGTCCTTCTAAGAATTAAGCTGACTGCCTGGTTCTAAGCCTTGTATTTTGGGGAAAGGATTTTGTCTGTAGCTGCATATTTGTGTTTTTGACCCAGTGGAGTTTGAGTTTGCCTTGTAAGGAATAATATTTATCCTTTGGCACCTGGAAGATGGGATGCCATCTTGAATGACCGAAAGAAGACTCTCTCTTACCTTATCCTTTTGCCTCTAGTCCATCATCTTTTCTACAGTGGAATGGTCTGTTTAAGAAATACAATCAAACCCACTACTTAACATGGTAGGTGAGGTCAGAACTAGCTCAAAGAAAGAAAAGTAACTTTAAATTAGGAACTCATAAGCTAAAATACTGTTTTTGTGGCAACTTTTTGTCATCTGGGAAAAAACAACTCTCTAGGAAGTAAAGACGAGAGGAAAGGAAAGGTGGAAGGAAAAGATGGAAGAATACCTTCTTAGTCACTTAAATATTTCATGGGCATAAACTGTGTTCTAGATACTTTAACTTTTCAATGACATTTTGGGCCCCTCAATTGGGGTGAAGGTTTTCTGAGAAAAGGGGTTATGTCCTTGGAGCTTTCATAATAGCAACCACAAAGACAAATAGCCAAATTCAAAGAAATCTTATTAATCCTTTATTCCCTTTAACTTCTCCATAACATTTGACTATGTTGGAAGGCTTTCTTTTTAGATATTCTCTATTTTAGTCTTCTTCACTACTACCACTGCTTTAGTTGCCTGAGCTAAGCTCCTGTTATCTGCTGTCTCTACTGCAGTTTTATCTCTCTACCCCTCCCATTTCATCATTCACATTGTCAACACAGTTATTATTGATTAATTCACATCCCACTTACAAAACTGTGATAGCTCCCTATTTTCTATAGGAGAGGTTAAAAAATTCTTGGCTTTGAATCAACCACAAACCCAGTGGATGGAGGATGATCGATTCTCTCCCCCTCAGCTGGGATCAGTCTTATTTTTCCTTCCTGAAACCTGCTCTACAGCCACAGGAGACAACAGGGAGCTCTCCAAGTGCCCCCTATTACTAATTTGGGCCTTAGAAGGAGACTATAGCTCTGAAGACCTGCACATCAATTATTGTAGAGAATAGATGAAAGGTTGAAAACTGAAAGACCTTTCTGAACAATTGTGGCCTCAGCTGTCTGGGCAAAGTGTTGTATCACTCTGAAAAGAATACTGTTGCTTGTGTACAATGAACACAGTGGAGAAATTCCATGGCTCAAGAGCAAAGTGGAGCATACTGGCTTGTGTTCTGCATGTCTACTATGTTGTTTTTACGGCAGGAGGGGGTGGTTGTTGGATATGAGGAGGCAAAAGGGTGAAAGTGCAAGAGAAATGACAAATGCCTCCATTTGTCTAAATTTACTCTGAACCGCTCTAATCAGAAGAGTCAAGTTTCGTGGAGAACAGGTTCATGGGTGAAAGAAAGGCTTTTGAGAGACTATTTTTGGCTATTATTGTGGGTGCTGTTACCCCTAGCATGCCACTATGTGTATTATAACCATAGTGACCATATGCTTTCCAGGTTCACATGTGTCAAGGTGGTAAGTTGTAATATTTACTTGGGAAAATACTTAATGTTGATTTGGGAAAATATTGACATGATCACCATAGGTATAGACTACAAAGAAAATGATTCTTTTTTTTTTTTTTGAGACGGAGTTTTGCTCTGTCGCCCAGGCTGGAGTGCAGTGGCCGGATCTCAGCTCACTGCAAGCTCCGCCTCCCGGGTTTACGCCATTCTCCTGCCTCAGCCTCCCGAGTAGCTGGGACTACAGGCGCCCGCCACCTCACCCGGGTAGTTTTTTTTTTTTTTTTTTTGTATTTTTTAGTAGAGATGGGGTTTCACAGTGTTAGCCAGGATGGTCTCGATCTCCTGACCTCGTGATCCGCCCGTCTCGGCCTCCCAAAGTGCTGGGATTACAGGCTTGAGCCACCGCGCCCGGCCAAGAAAATGATTCTTAAATGAAGTTATTCAAGTGCATGGGGTACCTTATTAAGCAAACAATTAGGAAAAATTTAATACACTGAATAAAGACAGTGCAAAGCACAGAGATGTTAAATTAATGCTACCACCTCAGTTCTTTTGAGCAGTTTGGTAAATTTTGTCTTCTTTTTAACAACCTTAGAGTGGAACAATTCTAGAGTTGAACTGGTATAAGCATAAATCTTTGGGCTGGTTTTAGAATCTAGAATATGAAATTTTGAATTTTTATGAAAAAATTGCAGTAGAGAATGATCCATCAAGTTTACATATGAACTTGGATTAAAAATCTGTGATACTTCCCACCATCATCATAAATATTTGGTCAGATCATCTTTTTTTTTGAGTTGTACGTAGCACTTACTCTTCAGGTTCCTTATAATACAAGCAGATGCCACATATAGAATGTGTGACAGAGACTCTTTTTTTTTGAGGTGGAGTCTCACTCTGTTGCCCAGGCTGGAGTGCAGTGGCCGGATCTCAGCTCACTGCAAGCTCCGCCTCCTGGATTTACGCCATTCTCCTCCCTCAGCCTCCCAGGTAGCTGGGACTACAGGCGCCTGCCACCTCGCTTGGCTAGTTTTTTGTATTTTTTAGTAGAGACGGGGTTTCATCGTGTTAGCCAGGATGGTCTCTATCTCCTGACCTCGTGATTCGCCCGTCTCGGCCTCCCAACTGACAGAGACTCTTCAGTCAGGTAGGACAGATGTTATAATTAGTATTGCCTCTCCACTTCCACCACCCTATAAAGGTAGCAGAAGAACATCTTGCTATTATCTCACCTAACCTTCTGTGCATCCATTTCAAATATCTGCTCTTCTCCCAGCTCCATCAGAATGAAAACCAACCGTGCTGATTTTCCTCAAACATTGAACTTTTGATAACCAAGTATATCCTGTCAGACTCTTAAAACTCACTTTCTTTCTTTCTTTTTTCCTTCCTTCCTTCCTTCCTTCCTTCCTTCCTTCCTTCCTTCCTTCCTTCC